>NW_017684939.1:3036-7166 GCF_001879085.1 Nicotiana attenuata | reverse complement strand
TGTTTCTTCTTTCTTTTTGCCTTTGGCCATTCCTCCAGACCCGCCTTGGATGGCTTGGGAGGTTGCTCTTATGGCTGACTGGCTCAAAATTCTACCCGTTTTTAGCCCATTCTCTACCATCTCTCCGATTTTTATTGCCTCGGCGAAAGGTTTACCCATGGCGGACATCATATTCTGAAAATAGTCTGCTTCCTGGGCTTGGAGGAAAACAGTGACCATCTCTACCTCATCCATTGGAGGTTTCACTCTCGACGCCTGTTCGCGCCACTTAATTGCATATTCACGGAAGCTTTCTGAAGGCTTCTTCTTAAGATTTGCCAAAGAGTTCCTGTCCGGCGCGATGTCTATGTTGTACTGAAATTGTCGAACAAAGTCTCGGGCCAGATCATCCCAAATATGCCAACGCGAGGCATCTTGATCCATGTACCATTCTGAAGCGATACCAACCAAGCTTTCTCCAAAATATGCCATCAACAGCTCTTCTTTGCCACCGGCCCCCCGTAATTGAATTGCAAAACTTCTTCAGGTGAGCAATGGGGTCACCGTGTCTGTCATACTTCTCAAATTTTGGTGTTTTGAACCCTGACGGCAAGTGTACATGGGGGAACATACATAGGTCCGTGTATGAGACACTCTTTTGCCCGCTCAATCCTTGCATGTTTTTCAAGCTCTGCTCGAGGCTTCTCATTCTCTTTGCCATTTCATCCTGCTCTGGGTCTTTGGGGGTTTTGTCCTGCCCTGGTGTAAGCTCGTATGGGGGTGGCTGGGAGTAATTATATGTGGGATATTGAGGAGGATCTGACGGAAATACAGGGTTTTGGAATGTGAATGCTGAGGGATCAAAGGCAGGCCTTGGCAGCGCAGGTTGTGTTGTAGCAGGACATGGTGGAGCAGTGAAGATGTTAGGAACCGCTCCCGCTGGGAACACCTGGGGGCGAACCTCAGAAGGCATTCCAACGAAATGAGCGGTCATGGTAGGTTGCCCAAAAGGGGTAGGAGGGTGACTGATAGGGACCGTAGTAGCACCTCCAGCTCTAGGGAATAACTCTGGGAATCCGGGAATATTGCTTGGGGGTTCCTTTCCATTGTTCCAAGCATCCCACATTTCCATCAGTCGCAGGCGCAAGATCCGATTTTCTTCAGCTGTAAAAGATTCAGAGGCCGGGACCCTCGAGATGGGGCTATCTTCAGAGATGGGGACCGCGGGCAAAGTCATTTCTGTAGACATTTCCACACTTCCTTTCGATCTGGTAAAGTATTGATGCGATGCCAGCTTACCACAACCAACCACTGTTTCTAAAAGCTAGGCTGGAAATCAGCAACACACGGTTAGTTTGAGACAAGTAACAGATAGGTAATCGCACATTGGGGTGTGATGCACCTATACAGTTAAACGGTTGTCTACATGTTTGCACTGGTTGCATGCGTCATCCCGGCTTTTCTTTTCTATTCTCTCTTCTTTTGATTTCCTCTCTTTGTTTTTCTTGCTTTTCTTTCTCTTTCTATTTTTCTCTCATCTTCTTTTCCCTTTTTTCTTTTTGCTTTTTTTTTTCATTTTTGCTTTTTCCCTGTTCTACTGCCATGGTTTTTCTCTTGATTCCTTATTTTCTTTTTGCGTTTCTTTTCCTCTCTTGTTTTCTCTTATTTCCTTCCCTCGTGTTTTATTCTTGGGAGATACGGTCTGAATCCTATGGAGATTGCCTACGTATCATGACCCCGCATGAATCAGACCAAGCGTAGTTCTTGCAAATAAATGCAAACCTAGATGCAAGAAATAAAGAAACAATTTGTTTTTGGGAATTTTCAAATTTTCATTAATAACAAATGCAATTACAAAGCTACTAGACTATTTGTTTTTCTTTTCTTGGAAATAGAAAGTACAAAAACCAGACACGAAAACTACAGACTCAAGAGTACATCAAGGCTTCAAATCCTGGGGCCCGCGGGGCATCACTCGGCATCGCCGCGGGCCTGCGTGCAAGACCCTTTTGCAACTGATCTAGATCGTTCATAACCTGGCGAACAAATATCATCACGGAGGCAAAGAATGTGGTATGACCCATCCGTTCACCGGCTTGGCACTTCATGACAATGTAGTTGGCGATGTTTCTGATTCTTTCCCTGATTTGACCTTTCTCTTGGAGTAGCCGGCTTATCTGTTGAGTGCGAGCCTCTAGTACCTGAGAATACTGGAAGTGAAGGTCTTGTAACAATTTTACTTCCTTCTCCATATCGGCGATTAATTCATAACATTTTTCCCTCTCAGCCTGTAGCTCTTTCTCCCGACGGGCTGCCTTTTCTTCAAGAATGTTCATTTTCCTTTTCATGTTAGCGATGGTTCCCTCATAGTTTTTCTTCATTTGCTGTACAAACTGGGCCCTTTCCTCGGTCTTCTTGGCCCATTGAGCCCGAAGTTTTGCCATGCTTCCCTCGGATTTTTCCAATTCTTCCTGACAGTCCTGGACTCGTTTCTTTAACCCTCTTACCAATCTCTCGTCGGATAGACTTCTTTCTCGATTCCTTGCATCTAATTTCAGTTGTTGAATTTGGGCCTTGAGAGCTTCATTCTCCTGGGCCAATTGCTTTTTATTACCTTCGTCAGCTGCGGCTTGCAAGCTGTTTTCGAACCGAAGCTCCTGAACCTGTTTTTCCAATGCTCCAATTCGAGCTCTGTACTCCTTTTCTTTAGCCAACCAATCCCACTGTACCTGAGCCTCGCTTGTTAATTGTTGCACATGTGGCCTTTTGGCGGGTCTCTCGGGGATTTGAAACCTTTTACCGAACCAAACCAAGTATTTGGGATCTACCTCACCTCTGGCCCGGTCCTGTACTATAGTTTTGGGCTCAAGGTACCTGCACTCATTCCATATCTTTCGGATTCGGCCTTCAGGGAATGCAGCCTTTGGGCCCAACTCAATGACTTGCCCACTCAGGTCTTCATCGTTGTGCACCGTCTGGAATCTTCCAAATTGTCGCAAAACGCGGTAAGGAGCATAAGGCTGAATGCTTCGAATACCCATCAAAAGAATATAGGGGACCTCTGCTGATGTATATACAGCTTCAGTAGGAGGAAGCCATCCATAAGCCCATTCCACTTTATCTGCAGTGAGGGATCTTAAACATGACGACCAGGCCTCAGTACCCTCCGGGAACTCAATACCTGTAACTCGGGTCTCGAACTCTGCAATACAACTCAACCCGGTTAAGCCGTAGTTCATATATCCTGTGCGGTGACAAAGATGCTCCTGTATCCACAACTGCAAAAGCAAATTGTAACCTTGAAAGAATTTCTCCCCTTCTCGACATTTGGTCAGAGCTCGGTATATTTCTGCTACAATCAGGGGAACCACTGTGCTAGTAGGTTTCTTCATAGCAACATCTAGCATTCCTACTAGGCCAAGGTCTATGTGACCATCTTTTCTAGGACAAATTACCACTCCCAAAAAGGCCACCATGAAGGCTAATCCCCGTCGGGCTTCCCATTTATCTTTGTTGCCAGCATGTTTAGTCCTGTATTGGGTTCCTCAAAACCTTTAGGGTTACCATACCGGTGGTATAGGAAATGTAGTGTACAACACCCTTCCGCCAGATGGGGGTCTTGAATATCCCGACTGATGCTCAACAGATCTAAAAACCTGTGAAGAGTTACCGGCCGTGGAGCCAAAGGGTATCTACCACGGAGGTTCCCGTTGAGACCTGCGTATCCGGTGATCTCTTCTAATGTAGGTGTGAGCTCAAAATCTGAAAACCGAAATACATTACGGGTCGGGTCCCAAAATGGTATCAGTGCCTCAATGACATCTGTCCTTGGCCTGATTTTCAATAAATCTACGAGACCGCCCAGGCTTTTGACCACAGTATCTTTGCTTCCTTTTCCCAAGTCATGCCACCACATATGGAGTTTCAAAGGGATCTCGCTCAGGACTGAGAAGGTTTCGATGTTACTTGAATTCATCCTGCACATTTATTTAGGGGAATTTAATGATTTATTTTGAAAAACGGCTATTTGTGCAAAAATTCTTTATTTAGAGAACAAGGACTTGGATTTGCAAATACGGCCTTTCAGCACTTCTGGAGGGAAGATTTTAAGGCTGCTCCCGCAAACCATTTGAAAATGACTCAGAGTGGCT
>NW_017684939.1:0-1637 GCF_001879085.1 Nicotiana attenuata | reverse complement strand
GACTAAATCTGTTATTTTTATATATATTCCATCCTATAGTACTAATTTAAGTTTATTTACCGCTTTTAGTAGTTTTTTTTTTACGAAAGTGAATGCCGTTTAAGAGCGTGTTTTTGGATCACGTCGCATGAAATGCACCCGGATCCTCAACACCTCTTATTCAACGTTTTGGGATTTAGATTTGGGTTGCATGAAATGCACTCCCGAATTTAGGAAAATAATATCATCAAAAGCGCGCCTAAAGTAGTTAGCGTCTTATTAACTTCGTGGGAAGCCATGAAAATTCCCAGCCTAAAGTTTTTGGATCAAAAGGGCCCTAATTAATTCGCATTTATGAACTCGGGCCTCAAACTCAAGTCCGAATTCAAACAAAAGGGAAAACCCTCTTAATTTGAACCCGCCACCTAATTTGAAACCCAAATTTATATTTGTGAGTTAATTTCCATGTTCTAATGTAGTTTTAAAGACTTTTAGACTTAACAATTTGGGCTTTGCACATCAGCCCGACATGCAGCTTTGGTTTTGTTAATGCTGCTCATTCAGAGTTTGGGCCA
Source organism: Nicotiana attenuata (assembly GCF_001879085.1). Classification (NCBI taxonomy): domain Eukaryota; kingdom Viridiplantae; phylum Streptophyta; class Magnoliopsida; order Solanales; family Solanaceae; genus Nicotiana; species Nicotiana attenuata. Next base: position 1,083 of record NW_017684939.1, on the reverse strand, counting down.
CGATTGCAAGTCAGTTTTGGGCCTCTAATTATCAATTGAAAGCCATATTAAACTTTAACTACAAGGCTTCGAATTTCTGTCGGATCTACTGTTGAGTTTAGCCCAAAGATAAGAGCCCAGATTAGAAGCCAATTCCAGATTGGATTGTGTAATACTGATTCTGAATCAAAATTAACTGTTTACACATCAACGATTATGTCGACCTGTTCTACTAAAATCTACTTTGTTTAATTTAACATTCAAACTAGTCCAGATGGATTTTAATGGCAAAACCAGTCCATGTTCAACAGTCACGGCTCATATTGCATCTGCTTTTGAATTACACAAGGGGATTCAAGGCGTCAAACTTAACTAAACTGAACCTGTTATGTCTAGACACAATACTTATATAATCATGAAAGGGAAATCAAATTAGTTTAGTAGTCAAAACAGTCCAATTTAGTTACAAACCATAATCTACTGAAATTTATGAAAAATTACATGAAACAACAATACAAAATCAATACAGGATCATGTTGCACTTCATTTCATTTCTGCAAATTGGAATTTACACGATGTGTACCTGGGAATTAAGACAAAGTGAAAAAGAAGACAAAATCAGCAGCAGCAGAAGACAATCAGCAGTGTTAACAGCAGCAAAATAAACCAGCTCAGGATCAAGACGATGTCACACTACCCACAGAAGAGTATCCAGAATTTAACAGCAACAGAGCAAACCAAATCACACCCATTTGACCTCTAGTTTATTCAAAAATAGCACTAGAACTCAAAACTAAATTTCCAACAAAAGCAATGTAACAGTTTACTGGATTTTGTATGTTTTTTAAAAGAAGGTTTTCGACTTTGAAATTCAGAACTTCAGAATCGAGTTTGGGAAAACTAAAGGCTGGCAAGTTCTGGGAAGGTTTTCAGAGATCTCTCCAAATTTCAGGGAATTTTCAAAGGTCCAAAACTTGCTAAACAAGGCAAATGTGTGTGCCTTTTATAGGCAAAATCTAAAGCTTTTCTTCAGATTTTTGTTTTTCTCTTTAGTCCCTCTCTTATTTAGTTTTCAGTCCCTCATTTTTTAACTTATTACTCAAG
>NW_017684938.1:4557-7166 GCF_001879085.1 Nicotiana attenuata | reverse complement strand
AGTAGATTCATTATGAAATAGCGTATCGTTTATGTTCGTTTCACTTTAGATCATGCCAAAAGAATGAAGGAAGAGCCTTAACATACCTTAAACATGTTGAGTCCTTAATACCTTCTAAGCAACTCTTCAAACAAGTCAACTCGATCTATCATAGCATAAGGAGATTCAAAATCAGTGTTGAGCAAAGGCGAAGTCTGTAACTTAAGCTAGTAGCTCGTCTACGTAAATTCGGGCAGCATCTCCCTTGTAACAAGGGCCTCCTCCAATACCATATACCAAAAACAACAGCCAGGGAAGTCCAGCAACCTATAAATATCAATAACAAGACACCATATAACAACAACAAGTCACAACTACTTCACGACGAGCGGCAAGCTCCGATTGGAATCCGTATAACCCATATCACCCCTTATAGACTTCTTACATTAATTTAACAGTATCATTAACATGATAATGAAGTCATTCATCAATGATTCCATCCTTATACCATATATTTATAACAAAGGAAACAATCCTCAACTCCAACTATCTTCAATTAGTAGCTTTATTCACTAGTTGATGTCTACTCCATCCATTTAACTTAATCAACATCAAGATAACCTTAAGCACATGCAAGAAGACAATACACACAACTCCTATAGTAACTTCAAGTCGAAATCCAAGTTATATTCAGCTCACAACAACCCTCAATAGCAATACAACACCATAGAAGTGACTTAAGCTAATCCAAGTACTATCTTGTAGTTTATCATCCTAACAACTTAACCAACATACAAGCAAGCTTAATCACAATTAGTAGGCTGTTATACTCACCTTAGACAGCAGCAACAACTTGGAATTTCATCCAAATACAGCCCACAACAATCCTCAATGACAACACAACCTCAAAGAGGTGTTGTTCTTCACTAGAGCTAAGTTTTGATGTTGAGATATGGTGTAATCACTTTGGAATCACTTCAAACACTTGTGGAATCTGTTTAGAAGGGTTAGGAGAAGTTTGGAGACGAAGTTGAGTTGAAAATAAGTGAAAAATAGGCGTCCAAATCGTTTATAAAGTGAAGTAGGTCGACCACCGCCTAAGTGGGTCCCATTGGGAGCTGCTTGCGCGGTCTCGCGAAAATGCGAATATCTCTCTACTCCGATGTCGTATTGACGAATGGTTTAATGCGTTGGAAACTAGACTCGTAGATCTTCAATTTGATATGCATATCATCCATTTATGCCATGTATATTGGGAGAAAAGTGCATCTACATTTGACCTAAATTTCAGCACATTATAAATGCAACTTGTGATGATCTTTGCTAACTTTTGTTCCATAGCTCGTTTGACTTAAAAACATAACACACGACTATCATATGACTACAATAACTCATAAATTAACCTCCTCATCATGTTAATCACCCTAGTCTCACCCCAAAAGAATATGTTATAACATTCCAAACTTGTCGATTTTTGACGAAACTTATTTTCTTCAATTCGTTTAGCGACTAAGCTTTCCAACCCTTTTGGTACTTGTTATTCATGATCTTAAATATTTGTAACCTCCAAGGTAACATGATTAACTTACTTTATTTGCTTCCAAATATAATCTCATTTTCGAGCTTACATCAATGACTTACGACGTACTCTCACGTATGAAAACTTGGGGTGTAACATCATTCCCCCCTTTGGAACATTCGTCCTCGAATGTTGACTGATACGCTTATCAGTTTCATAAACTATGGCTCTTACGAATACTTTAATGCTCATCTTGCCATCTAAGCAACTGTTTTGTGAATAAATCTAAACGCTTGGGCATTCCCCCCTTTTAGGCCTCTTTGTCACGCCATGACATGTGGTCGGAATTCTTCCAACATCGTAACATTTGCTACCTTATGTCATGCAGTATGTACGACTGTGTTCTTGTATGAGCGCCTAGCGACTCTTCTTCCCTTTTTCCTCCATCTTTTAGCCAATCTCTAAGCCTCACTTTATGAACATATACAGAATTTTCGAAAAGCTGTCCCTCTAGGCTTCTATAGGTGTACTGATATCTTTCGCTTGGTACTTTATCGAACTTAAGACTATTGCTATCTCTTGTTTCATAGCCTTGTATATCTATCCTTATGGATTTACTACATCTAGGTAGGTTATACTATACCATAAAACTTACTTCGGTTTATTATTACCGAGGTTTGCTACCCAACTCCAGGTTACTCTCTCGCTGCTTATCCTATGTGTATAAATCTAAGTCCTTTAGTGCTTCCTCATTATTATTCATCTTAAGAATAACAAATAAATCTCATCTCGTACTTTGGAACTTGCACCCATCTATTGTTTATTCACCTTAATGTTGATCTATAATCTATCACTGATAACTTGTAACCTCTTACGTAATACACTGTCACTAGGGCTCACATCTTATCGGGGAACATCTGAAGTGATTTGCCCGATCCACCATGGGACGATACTATACCTCAATAACCGTATTTCATAGCATCGTAACATGATTCATCTTATGGGGTATTCCAATCCCGTGCAATTCATAAAAATCCCTTTTCTTTAAATTATTCCTCAATCAAAGGCCTAAATGTCATCCTTTTATCTATCACATTATACCCTTATTCTA
>NW_017684938.1:0-2959 GCF_001879085.1 Nicotiana attenuata | reverse complement strand
TTGCAAAATCGTAGCAAAACCCTGGACCGAGATCAAATGATATGCAAAGTAACGCAAAAACAGTGATACCAATCCCCGAAGGATTCAAATAATCGGCACGAAGCCCAACACATGGCAATCAGCCCAAATCATGATAGCATCAAGTAAGTCTCAGTCAATTAAACAGTAAAATCAACAACCGGGACGGACCAAGTCACAATCCCCAACGGTGCTCTACCCCACGCTCATGTCCGGCGTGCAAGTCACCTCAATATAGCACTATGATGTGCAAATCCGGGGTTTCAAACCCTCAGGATATCATTTACAAGTATTACTCACCTCGAACCGGCGAAATCTCTAGCTCGCGACGCCTTTGCCCCTCGAATCGGCCTCCACGCGCGTCGAATCTAACAAAAAATCAGAGCGAATACATTACAATATGCCAAGGGAACAATACCCAATCGAAGACAGCCAAGAAATAGCAGAAATCTCGAAACTAGCAAAACCCGAGCCCCGGGCCCGCTTCTCGAAAAATTACAAAATTCACATTACCGTGTTCCTCATCTCGCCACGAGTCCATACATACCAAGAACTCCCAAATCCGAGCTCAAATGACCTATCAAATCCCAATTTGAAATATCAAAAACTCAAGCCCTAGCTTTACCCCTTTTTAATAAATTCCAACCAATTTCCATGTTAATTTTAACAAAATCTCGAGTATTTAGGCTAAGGAACTTACCTCTAATCATTCCTCCTTGAATCCCACTTCAAAATTGCCTCAAAGCTCTCAAAGCTCGCTCAAAAATGGGGAAAAATAATACCTAGCTCGCGGAGGAAATATTTAATAATCAGCCCAGCACTTTCGCTTATGCGGTCCCCTTCCCGCTTCTGCGTGACCGCTTCCGCGCTATTCCTTCCGCTTCTGCGGAAATCCCACTCTCGAACCAAACCGCTTTTGCGGTCACAACATCGCATAAGCGATTCCGCTTTTGCGGCTACGCCAACGCTTCTGCGGAACCAGGCGCCCAGGCCTCTTCACCGCTTCTGCGGTCAACCCATCGCTTAAGCGGATCCGCTTCTGCGGTCCAAGACTCGCAGAAGCGAGAATACCAGATATCAGCAACATTTGAAGTCTCCAAGTCCAAATTTCATCCCGCTAGCCATCCGAAATCACCCCGAGGCCCCCGGGACCTCAGCCAAAGGCACCAACATATCCCAATACATCATACGAACTTGCTCCAATCATCAAAACACACCTAACAACACTAAAATCATCAATTCACATCGGATTCAAGCCTAAGTTCTTTAAGAACTTCCGAAATGCACTTTCGATCAAAAACCCGACCAAACGATGTCCGAATGACCTGAAAATATGCACACATATCCAAAATCACTTAACGAAGCTACAGCAACTCTCTGAATTCCATTCCGACCCCCGGATCAAATTCTCACCCATCCACCGGAATTCGCCAAAATACTAACCTCGCCAATTCAAGCCTAATTCTACACCGGGCCTCCAAAATCAATTCCGATCGCACTCCCAAGTCACAAATCATCCCCCGAAGCTAACTGAATCACCGGAAATCACATCCGAGCCTTCTAACTCAATAGTCAACATTCGGTTGACTTTTCCAACTTAAGCTTTCCTTAAAGAGACTAAGTGTCTCATTTCTTATCAAAACCAATCCAAAACAACTCTAACACACCACATACCTATAACGAAACATGAAGAAGCATGAAATGGGGAAAACGGAGCAATAACACATGAGACGACGGGTCGGGTCGTCACATCCTCCCCAACTTAAACCAACGCTCGTCCTCGAGCGTACCCAGAGTTGTCCTAGAAGCTAACCAACAGTTGAATAACTTTACCAAGCATATACCCGGGGTGACCTCACGTCACCCTATCTCATATAGGTCCGACAACACAATATAGCCAAAATCTCACAGTCCATTTAAACCATAAACCATAGAACCACATTGCACTTTCCGAAATCATACACAATATCAGAACCTCACATCTATACCCAGAATAAACCCGAACCAGCTGTAATAACCCATACTTGCAGCCTCAGGTGAAATCATATGATATACCACATAATCCAAACACTCAAAACGATAGCCTCTATTTACAGCAGTTGCCCATAATAACCGAATGCCGATAGAAAAACTTTTATTAGCTAAAGTCTTATTCCAACACTTCCATATACTGCCAACAACAAAAGAAACATGCGATAAACTGTAACCATTCCTCAGATCAACCATTCATGAAGCCACTTCCCTTTGACTAATATCACAACGGATTTCCGGGCCATACCTTGATATTATCTCTCTAACAAGCTGCAATCAATTCTGTTCGTATTCATTAATGACTCTAAGGATCGCCTCGAATCCAACACACCACTCTGGTGATATGATACCTCAGTACAGGCCTAAGCCACAACTTGCATAATACGCGTACCAACAAGAAATGACATGAATATACTCAAATCATGAAAATAACTCAAACAAAAGAGCTGTACTTCAAGCTCATCAGTATCATCACAACACAAGGCTGAGACCCCGTCTCACATCATAGAAATAGAACACCTGATCTACCCCGAAAGGTCATAACTCAACGCAGCCTCGCTACAATGCGCGATCCTATCCAAACACTGTTACACATGGAGCACCTCAAGACACTGAGATCAAAATTCGACAGCCACACACAATTCGATGTCTGAAACCAAGGCAATTCATTGCACCCACGGTGAAATAAACAACATACGACACGCCACCTGATAGGTCATAATCCACACTCCATTTACCGAGCAACATCCGATTACTCTTCCTGCTCGACTTCCACTATGAATCCCCAATAGATCTGCACCACGTGTGCCCATAACCAACAAATCATAACGCCTCACAGCACAGAAAAAGCAACTCATAGATCTCCCCAGATCACTAACAAGTTCAATAACGATCGAATCCACCTGTCCCT
>NW_017684937.1:4601-7166 GCF_001879085.1 Nicotiana attenuata | reverse complement strand
AACGCATTATTGATAAGTTCTGGTTTGCCTAAGAACTTGTGGGGGGAAGCCGTTCTTACGACTAGACGAATACTAAATCGAGTACCCATAGCAAAACACAATCCATTCCATATGAAAAATGGAAAGGAAGGAAGCCCAACTTGAATTATTTTAAAGTGTGGGGGTGTTTGGCAAAAGTGCAAGTTCCTAAACCCAAAAGGGTAAAAATAGGACCGAAAACCGTTGATTGTGTTTTCATAGGATATGCGACTAATAGTAAAGCATATCGATTTCTGGTTCATAAATCAGAAAATCCCGACATTCATAATAATACGGTTATAGAATCAGATAATGCTGAGTTCTTTGAAAATATATATCCGTATAAAAAGGAATGTGAGTCGATTGATGAAGGATCTAAATGACCTCGGGAAGAAATAAAAGAAAGTACACTTAACCAAGAAGATCCAAGACGTAGTAAACGTCAAAGAACGTCTACTTCATTGGACCAGATTTTGTGACTTTCTTATTGGAAAATGAGCCTCAAACATTTAAAGAAGCTATGTCTTCTTCGGAATCATTGTTATGGAAAGAGGCGGTCAATAGTGAAATAGAATCCATACTGAACAACCATACATGGGAATTGGTTGATCTTCCTCCTGGAAATAAACCGTTGGGTTCTAAATGGATCTTTAAGAGGAAAATGAAAGATGATGGCACTATTGACAAGTATAAGGCAAGACTTGTGGTCAAAGGGTATAGACAACGAGAAGGTCTTGACTATTTTGATACATACTCTCCAGTTACAAGAATTACATCCATACGAACGTTAGTAGCGTTAGCTGCAGTTTATGGTCTTGAAATTCATCAAATGGATGTTAAGACGGCCTTCTTAAATGGAGAGTTGGAGGAAGAAATTTACATGGAACAACCTGAAGGGTTTGTGGTTCCAGGTAAAGAAAAGAAGGTCTGTAGACTTGTTAAGTCCCTTTACGGATTAAAACAAGCACCCAAACAATGGCATGCTAAATTTGACCAAACAATGTTGTCAAATGGATTTAAGATAAATGAATGTGATAAATGTGTGTACATTAAAAATGTTCCAAATCACATAGTCATTGTTTGCTTATATGTGGATGATATGCTCATAATGAGTAATGACATTGCTAACATAAATGCTACTAAGCGTATGCTAACTAGCAAGTTTGATATGAAAGACTTGGGAGTTGCTGATTTAATTCTGGGAATTAAGATCCATAAGACTTCTCAAGGTCTAGCATTGTCACAATCTCATTATATTAAGAGTACTTGAAAAATTCAAGCACTTGGGCATTAAAATTGCAAAGACTCCAATTGATGTGAATCTTGCATTAGCAAAGAACAAAGGCCAGAGCATATCACAATTGGATTATGCTCGTGTGTTGGGTTGCTTAATGTACATCATGAATTGTACACGACCAGATATAGCTTGTGCTATAAGTAAATTGAGTCGATATACGAGCAATCCAGGCCAATCTCATTGGATGGCCATGAAACGAGTTTTGGGGTATTTAGTACATACCCAGGAATTTGCTTTGCATTACAATAAATATCCTGCGGTCATTGAGGGATACTGTGATGCAAATTGGATCACCGGATCAACTGATTCCAAGTCCACAAGTGGATATGTATTCACTATTGGTGGAGGAGCGGTATCTTGGAAGTCATCCAAACAAACTTGTATTGCCCGCTCTACAATGGAGGCTGAGTTCATAGCCTTGGATAAAGCCGGTGAAGAAGCTGAATGGCTCCGGAATTTCTTGGAAGATATTCCATTTTGGCCCAAACTGTTGGCACCAATATGCATACATTGTGATAGTCAAGCGGCAATTGGAAGGGCTGGGAGCGTTATGTATAACGGTAAGTCTCGCCATATACGACGAAGACATAAAACCGTTAGACAATTACTCTCTAGAGGAATTATCACGATTGACTATGTAAAGTCAAGTGATAATGTGACGGATCCACTTACAAAAGGCCTAACTAGAGAGGTAGTTGAGAAGTCATCAAAGGGAATGGGACTGTGGCCGAGAACAAGTCATAGTGGCGGTAACTCTACCTAGAAGACTGGAGATCCCAAGATCTAGGTTCAAGGAGATCAAACAAAGTCATTTATGACGGTTCAACATTGTCAACTAAACTTTTGGTCCATTCTCGTGATGAGACAATGTTCAGTACCAAGGATAAAGCATTAAGGCTTTTTAATGATTTCTAAATTTGATACGGGGTATATCAAATAGTGTATCTACGGGATGACACGTTTAGGAATCACCTATGTAAGTGTGAAGTGTTAGCCGCTTCAAGGAGAACATCGTAAGGCCAGTTCTCTACGCACTTATGAAACCAGGCGGTGTTCATGGCTGAAACGAACACAACAATGAGAACCAAAGACGGTTAAGGGTTGGTTGTGTGACTTATGGTTGTCTAGGTATACACCAAAGTTCGACGGTTCAAAGATATCAAATCTACCGATTGATCGAGTATATCCGACATAAGTTCACTACGGAAAGTTCAAAGGGAAACCTACTTATCCAGATGCAATTAATCCTT
>NW_017684937.1:0-2669 GCF_001879085.1 Nicotiana attenuata | reverse complement strand
TTTTCTCTTTCACCTCTTGCTTAAGTTCTCTTCTTAGCCGGCTGAAAGCCAAGGCTATTCTGGTTCTGTCCTTTGACCTCTCTCTAGTGTGAGCACTCGGGGTCTATTTGAGGCCCTTCTGAACTTTGACACTCTAGGACTTGGTCTCTAATCCCTCCTCTGAATGATCTCTGTTAACTTCCCTAGTGTGAGCACTGCCTTGGGTTCTTGAAGCCCTTGGGAACTCTGACACACTGGGGTTGTGGTTCTATATGCTCGATTCTATTTTTTTTAAGACCATTGGGGAATCCTTCAAGTCCTGGATGCCTTTTGTCCATGAAAATATGATTTTTGTGCTGTTGTGAACTATGAGAATGAAGGCTTGGCCTGGCCAGGTGCACTTTTGGGCTTGCTGTAGGCTCCCTATAGTTATACTTATTCTGTAATTTACTACATTCAATTCTGGGTCATTAATAATTATTATAATAACATTTTGGGGTGTTAGTGAAATTGGGAAAGGGATTTTTGTATACTTGCAACCAATTGGGTAGAAATCCTGCCTATAGGTTCAACAATGTGCTATTGCATGCTAAGTTATCGTGTATTAGCAATCCTGCCTATAGGTTCAATACTGGTTTATTGTGTCTACTTGTTAGTAAACCATGCCTATAGGGAATTGTATATTCAATGTGCGTGCAATATTCTGTTTACATGCTACCTTATTCACAAATTATAGAAATCATGCCCATAGGATCTAAAATCGGATCAAACTGTAGAAAGCATGCCTATAGGTTTGAATCAGTTTAATTAAATCCTTATAAGTCGGTTGAAAGGAATTCAAATCCTTTAGACTTAATTCACACAGATATTTGTGACATGAAGTCAATACCATCTCGCGGTGGAAAGAAGTATTTCATAACTTTTATTGACGATAGTACTCGATATTGCTATGTTTACTTACTTAATAGTAAAGGTGAAGCAATAGACGCATTCAAGCAATACAAAAATGAAGTTGAAACGCAACTTAACAAGAAAATCAAAATGATAAGAAGTGATAGGGGTGGTGAATATGAATCTCCTTTTGAACAAATATGTTTAGAATATGGAATTATTCATCAAACAACGGCCCCTTACACGCCCCAATCCAATGGGATTGCATAAAGAAAGAATCGTTCATTAAAGGAGATGATGAACGCATTATTGATAAGTTCTGGTTTGCCTAAGAACTTGTGGGGGGAAGCCGTTCTTACGACTAGACGAATACTAAATCGAGTACCCATAGCAAAACACAATCCATTCCATATGAAAAATGGAAAGGAAGGAAGCCCAACTTGAATTATTTTAAAGTGTGGGGGTGTTTGGCAAAAGTGCAAGTTCCTAAACCCAAAAGGGTAAAAATAGGACCGAAAACAGTTGATTGTGTTTTCATAGGATATGCGACTAATAGTAAAGCATATCGATTTCTGGTTCATAAATCAGAAAATCCCGACATTCATAATAATACGGTTATAGAATCAGATAATGCTGAGTTCTTTACAAAATATATATCCGTAATAAAAAGGAATGTGAGTCGATTGATGAAGGATCTAAATGACCTCGGGAAGAAATAAAAGAAAGTACACTTAACCAGGAGGATCCAAGACGTAGTAAACGTCAAAGAACGTCCTACTTCATTTAGGACCAGATTTTGTGACTTTCTTATTGGAAAATGAGCCTCAAAACATTTAAAAGAAGCTATGTCTTCTTCGGAATCATTGTTATGGAAAGAGGCAGTCAATAGTGAAATAGAATCCATATTGAACAACCATACATGGGAATTGGTTGATCTTCCTCCTGGAAATAAACCGTTGGGTTCTAAATGGATCTTTAAGAGGAAAATGAAAGATGATGGCACTATTGACAAGTATAAGGCAAGACTTGTGGTCAAAGGGTATAGACAACGAGAAGGTCTTGACTATTTTGATACATACTCTCCAGTTACAAGAATTACGTCCATACGAACGTTAGTAGCGTTAGCTGCAGTTTATGGTCTTGAAATTCATCAAATGGATGTTAAGACGGCCTTCTTAAATGGAGAGTTGGAGGAAGAAATCTACATAGAACGGCCTGAAGGGTTTGTGGTTCCAGGTAAAGAAAAGAAGGTCTGTAGACTTGTTAAGTCCCTTTACGGATTAAAACAAGCGCCCAAACAATGGCATGCTAAATTTGACCAAACAATGTTGTCAAATGGATTTAAGATAAATGAATGTGATAAATGTGTGTACATTAAAAATGTTCCAAATCACATAGTCATTGTTTGCTTATATGTGGATGATATGCTCATAATGAGTAATGACATTGCTAACATAAATGCTACTAAGCGTATGCTAACTAGCAAGTTTGATATGAAAGACTTGGGAGTTGCTGATTTAATTCTGGGAATTAAGATCCATAAGACTTCTCAAGGTCTAGCATTGTCACAATCTCATTATATTAAGACAGTACTTGAAAAATTCAAGCACTTGGGCTTTAAAGTTGCAAAGACTCCAATTGACGTGAATCTTGCATTAGCAAAGAACAAAGGCCAAAGCATATCACAATTGGATTATGCTCGTGTGTTGGGTTGCTTAATGTACATCATGAATTGTACACGACCAGATATAGCTGGTGTTATAGTAAAATTGAGTCGATATACGTAGCAATCCAGGTCA
>NW_017684936.1:0-7167 GCF_001879085.1 Nicotiana attenuata | reverse complement strand
GCATCCAGGAGTTTGCGTTAAAGTAGATTTTTTATGGTTTTGAGTCTGTTTCTTTATGTTGTGTTGTACTTTATAGTCATGTCCAGTAGTAATGATTCTTTAGTTGGTGTTGGAGTTTGTCTTAATATAGTTGAGTTGAGTCTCTCGTTATCATATTCCTGTTTGCATTTAGAAAAAAAGGTTGTAATGAATAATCCTAAAAAGATTTTTATTTTTTTTAGTTTAATTTATACATTACTTTTCAAGAACTACGCAAAGATCTGATTCATGCGGCGTCATGATACGTAGGCAACCTACATAGGGTTCGATTGTATCATTTTCTTTTTTAGAAAAAAAAGAAAAAGAAAAAAAAAGAAAAAAAAAGAGGTGAAATTATGGGATATGAGAAATGAGTAGGAAAGAAAAGAGCGATAATCAGAAAGGAAAAAAAGAAGGAAATGGAGCAAAAAGAGTGAAATTGGGATGATGCCATATGACCTTCATACCCTCGGAGTTATTTTAGAACCAATAATTGTGACTAGGTGCATTGCACATAATGTGAGATTATCTTATGTTAAATGCCCTAACGCTAACATGATGACTTCATTTTGTTATCTTCATAGCAGAAGGGTGGTTGGTTTGTGGTTCTTAAAGTGGTAACTTCTCTCTACAACATAAAGTCAAAAGGCAATGGCATACAACAACAGAATTGAGTTGGTTGATACCGGTGCACGAAAGCAATTGGTTGAACAGGACACTTGGTTGGTTGTTGAGGTAAGGATGTTAAGACAACACATGACGGACATGTATCAGGCTTGGATGATTGGAAGGCATTACCCCCACCACCACCTAGCTTCTTTGATGCTACCCTTACCCATACAACGGTCATAGTGCCAGATGATCCTTCATACCCTCAAGATTCTCCCGCTCGTCACAACCTTCCCAACCACCCTAGCAGCTCCATCACTCGTCCTCTAACTACCTTTCCCAAAAATTGCCCACCTGTCATATCCACTATCCCCACGATCACAACTTCTCAACAATCTTCCCTTCTTAGATCCAACAATGAACACCCACTCAAAACTCATGAGGCCCAATATTACCCCTTAGAGGTTACCCACAAGGCCCCTGACTCATACCATCATATCCCTCGGAATGAGCCTCATGTTGAAAATGAAAAGTTCACAGGAAAGGAAGGGCGAGAGGAGATATCCAGGAAGCTGAAAGGGTTTAAAGTGCCGAAGCTCAATTTATATGATGGGCGTGGAGATCCAGTAGCCCATCTGAGGGGTTATTGCAGTGAAATGAGAAGTGTTGGCGGCAAAGATGATTTGCTGATGGCGTATTTCAATGAGAGCCTGACTGGGGCAGCCTTGGAATGGCATACATGTCAAGATGTCAGTAAGTGGCATACATGGCATGATATGGCTCAAGATTTTGTTCGACACTTTCAATACAATATAGACATTACCCCAGACCGCTCCTCCCTATCTAAGATGGAAAAGAAACCGGAGGAAAGCTTTAGGGAGTTTGGGCTCAGATGGAGGGAACAAACTACTCGGGTCAGTCCACCTATTGGTGAAGAAGAAATGGTTGAGCTTTTCCTACAAGCCCAGGGACCCACCTACTTCAGTCATTTGATCCCGGCCTTGGGTAAACCTTTCAATGACGTGTTAAAAATGGGGGAGATGGTAGAAGAGGGAATCAAGTCCGACAAAATCATGAGTTATGCTGCATTGAAAGATACTACAAAAGACATTCAGAACATCTCAGTAAGTTTGGGTGGAAAAAAGAGAAGTAGAAAAGATGTTGTTGAGCCGCGCCAACGACAGGATCTAGTAGGCATTCTTGCTCAACGCTTTCAGCCTCGATATCGACCCCATGGATATCCCTGTGCTCCTGATAATCCTCCCCAATGCTACTTCTCTCCACAAAACCCCCAAAGTCATACATCACCTTCCCATTACTCCGTCCATAATGTACCACCATATGCTCCACACCCACGAGACCCGCGATGGCTTGCACCACTTCCACAAATGTCTTACCCGCCCCCTCAAGCATATCAACCACCTACCCGCAAAAGGTTCCAACCGAGGCCAGAGTACAAGATGAAAAGGCAAAAGCAAAAGGAAAAGACTTTCACTCCCATTGGAGAATCATATGCCAGTTTGTTCCAAAGGTTGAGGCAATTGGACATGTTGAAGCCGATTCAGATAAAAATGCCGAACCCTCTTCCAAAGAATTTTGATTATTCTCAAAGGTGCGCATATTGCTCTGATGCCCTAGGTCACAACATAGAAAAGTGTTGGCATATGAAAAAAGCAGTTCAGAAGCTTATTGATGCAGGTGACATTGTTATGCAAAATCTAGATGCAGTAGACACTAGCCAAAGACCATCGCCTGTTCATAATGAGACGCATATGGTGGGTATGATTTCTGTTGAAAAGGAATATGAGAATTCTTCTGAGATCCTCGGAGGTCCACGTGCTGCAAAGCTTTCAGCGCTATCAGAGGTTGATCTTAAGAACGAGCTGGCGAAAGGGACCCAAACACAATTTGCTAAAGTCAATGTGATGGAGATTTGCGAAGGTCCTAGTACTGTTAATACGGAACTCAGTGGCTAAGATGTTGAGCTTGATGATTGGAAAGATGCTCCTTTCATGGCTAGCCGGGAAGGAGTCTTGGTAGTTTATTTTGTTGTCATTTCTGTTGTCCGGGTTATCTCAGGGTTGTAATCCGGATATTGTCTTGTGACTCAAACCCTTCTATCCTTTTATTTTGCCTAGTTTGTTTAGTCGTAGTAACTCTTTTAGTGTTATCTAGGTTTGTTCCAGGTTGTAACCCCAGTTTATGTTGTTCAAACTCTTTCACCGTCTGTCTAATGCAATCTCTGTTTTCTGTTATTTCTAGTCTTTTTTTTTGTTTAGTTCTCTTTTTTTTGATAGTTCTTTTCATGCTGGCTCTAGTGACATGACATGCACACATAATTCTAGGCCTGGTCTTAAAAGTTAGTTTAATCATGAAGCAGTGAAACAATTTTGAAGATGATAGAGACATTTGAGGGAAATAAGTACAGATTTGGATATTTTGAGATCATTTGAAGCCCATACTATGTGAAACTGAGGCAGATGGTTTGGGAAGTTAAGAGGACGACAAGAATTTGTTACAAGAAAGTGCGTCCCAGACAATTTGAAGGAAGCAACTTTCAGTTCAAGTGCATCTCAAGTTGCAACATAAAGCCAAGGGAGTTTGCTCCAAACTGACGGAGCACATCCATTTGAAGAAGAAATCACCCAAGAAGAGCTTTGTACTTGACAAGGAACTAAAGAAAGGTGGAAGGCATATCTGTGATACCAACGCCGATGCTGCAAACGAAATGCTATGCATGATCTTTATTTTTCATTTTCAGGTTGCATGTGTTATACTCGATATTCTTAGAGATTGGGAGGCCCTCCTTCTGCTATCTAAACACCTTATCCTTTGTTACCCCATTTGAGCCTTATTTGTTTTCTTTTATACCCCTCTTTTGGAATCAGTAGCAAAGTTCAGAAACACAGATACAGAAGATAAATAAAGAAGAGAAAAGAGGAAAAAGAGAAGAGGAAAAGAGAAAAGAAATTGAAAAAAAAGAAGTAAGTAAAGCAAAAGAAAGAAAAGAAAAGAGAAGAAAAGAAAAGAAAAAAAAGAGAGAAAAAGAGAGAAAAGAAGAAAAAAGAAGAAGGGAAAAGTACAAAAATAAAGCAATTCCTATGTCATGAACTACGTTCCACCTGATTCCTTTTAAGGATACGTAGGCAGCCTCACGGTTTGGTCCCATCAAAATAAAATTCGAAATTCCCCAAGCAAGGAAACTGGGGCAGAAGTTGCGGTTTTGTAAAAGATCCGATTCCAAAAGTTGTAATTCTAAACCCATTCAAGTTGTTTGAGCCTTTATGATATCCTTTCTTTTTAACCCTTTCCAAAAGACACATTACTGTCCAATAAAGACCTCCCAGATAATCTTTGAGGGTGCTGAGCTAGACATGCCAGGAGCATATGATGTTTTACTATGAGTAATGCCTTGTCCTCTGCGAAATCAGAGGAAATAAAAAGAAAAGAACAAAATGAGAGAGTCTTATTGGTGAAAACCTTCACAGGCACCATAAGGCGACGGTGAGTTGAGAGAAAGAACAAAATGAGAGAGGCTTGATGGTGAAAATTCTTCGGGCACCACAAGTCGAATAAGGATCGTGAATCAACTAGGAGGATCGGAGCACTGAAGCCCAGTTTCACGGCGAAGATGGTACAACAAGAGTGGAATATTAGACTTTCTTGATAGATTAAGCCACTTAATCCAAAAAGTGCATGTCATGGTCATTAGAGTTGGTATCCACATCTCATAAGTTTCTATTTTGTAGTTTTCTTGCTAGGTCTCATGTCTTTCTATTGTCCCCTACTCTGCTCTTTTGTTGTTTGAGTCCTCTTTTGAGTGAGTTTTGTAAAAACAAGGGAGAAATGACTTCAAAATATGCTACCAACTTTCCAATTGCACAAAGCGGAATCTGTCTTGCACATCAAAGTGGCATAAGTCAGGAAAGAACAGCATGCGCACTGAGTCGGTAACAATCAACGTGCTTTGGGATTTATGTGAAATACAAAGGTTTGGTATATGTCAATTCACCAACAATGCAACAGATAGAGGGTGTTGGGATTGAACGGATCAAAGGTATTTTCTGTGATAAGGTTGACAGAGAAAGTGGTTAACCAATAACAAGCAAGGTTTTCCAAGTGGGAATCAAAGATTATCATGGCAAGTGAAGGAGCAACAGAACTCAAGGCCAAGGCCAGTGACCTACGTCAGGAAAGAACAGCAAGCGCACCGAGTTGGTAAAAATCAACGTGTTTTGGGATTCATGTGAAACACAAAGGTTCAGTAATTGTCAATTCATGAGCAAAATGCAACAGATAGAGGATATTGAGTTTGAACGGTTCAGAGTATTTCCTGTGATAAGGGTGACAGAGAAAGTGGTTAGTTGATAAACAGGCAAGGTCTTTCAAGTTGAAATCAGGGTTATCTTGGCAAGTGAAGGAGCAATTGCCCGCAAAGTCAAGGCCACAAACCAACCACCACGTTTAAACTCACAAGTTTTCTTTGTTTGAAACAGGGACGAAGTCTATGCCCAAATCAAGCTTGGAAGCCTGAAATTTTTTTGTGCCGTGACCAGATTTTGTCAGCACAAAGGCTGTGTGAGAAGGTTTTTACTTGCAGGTGCAAACTGAGGCAAAACATTTTTTGTTCGTTTTGTTTGTTTTGATTGCAGGCACCCACATGGAAAACAAGGGAACACATGAAGTTTTAGCAATCAGGCGCCCACCTGGAGAACAAGGGAAAACAGCTCAAGTTTCAAGGGAAAGCATGTCAAGTTCAGCAATCAGGCGCCCACCTGGAGAACAAGGGAAAACCGCTAAAGTTTCAAGAGGAAGACAGTTCGAGGTTCAGCAATCAGGCGCCCACCTGGAGAACAAGGGAAAGCAGCTCAAGTTTCAAGAGGAAGACAGTTCGAGGTTCAGCAATCAGGCGCCCCACCTGGAGAACAAGGGAAAGCAGCAGTTTCGAAGGAACACAGTTCAAGTTCAGCAATCAGGCACCAACCTGGAGAACAAGGGAAAACAGTTCAAGTTTCAAGGAAAAATAATTCAAGTTTCAAGGAAAAACAGTTCAAGTTTCAAGGAAAAGCAGTTCAAGAATAGAGGAAAACAGTTTAAATTTCAAAGGAAAGGCAGTCTCAAGAGAAAGCAGTTCAAGGCACAGCAATCAGGCGCAACCCTGGAGAACAAGGGAAAGCAGCTCAAGTTGCAAAGGAAAGCAGTTCGAAGATCAAGCAATCGGGTGCCCACCTGGAGAACAAGGGAAAGCAGTTCAAGTTGCAAGGGAAAGGAAGGCAGTCCAAGTTCAGCAATCAGGCGCCCACTTGGAGAACAAGGGAAAACAGCTCAAGTTGCAAAGGAAAGCAGTTCAAGTTCAGCAATCAAGCGCCCACCTGGAGAACAAGGGAAGACAATTCAAGTTTCAAGGGAAGACAGTTCAAAGTAAAGGCAGTCTCAAGAGAAATCAGTTCAGGTTCAGCAATCAGGCGCCCACCTGGAGAACAAGGAAAAACAGTTCAAGTTTCAGAGGAAGGCAGTTCGAGGCTCAGCAATCAGGCGTCTACCTGGAGAACAAGGGAAGACGACACGAGTTCAAAGGAAAGCGAGTCAAGTTCAGCAATCAGGCGCCTACTTGGAGAACAAGGGAAAGCAGTTCGAGTTTCAGCAATCAGGCGCCCACCTGGAGAACAAGGGAAGACAACACAAGTTTCAAGGGAAAGGCTGTTTCAAAGGAAAGCAGTTCGAGTATTAATCAGGCGCCTACCTGGAAAACAAGGGAATTCACTTCAGAATGCGATTCAAGGCAGCAACAAAGGAATCTCACCTGGATAGTACAAGTCAACAGAGCAACAGAAACTGTAGGATCAAGTTTGAAGATATGTAGATAGGATTCTTGTAATTCATAGGTCATAGTTTAGTCTAGTTTTTATTTTGTCTTGATGTAATAAGGAGTTCAGCAAGCAGTAGCAGCAACAGCAACAGTGAAATCACAGCTTCCTGGTAGTCCCAGCTACCGAAACTTCCCGAACTACACTGACCTGATTCCTTTATAGCCAAGGATATGTAGGCAACCTCGGAATCAAGGTGCGGTCAAATCTTTCAAACATACTTCCCAAGGAATATTCAAGCGGGCAAAAATCGCTCGTATCCGCTCACTTTATCTTTGTACGAAAACTCTTTGTATTTCCGAGCAAAGAGGGGCAGCTGTGAGCACGTGATTTTTGCCCTATAGGAATTACTCCTATAAAAATCACGAAAATAAATTTTTCCCATTATTTGCAATTTTATAGATTTTTCATAGAGTTTTTATTAATTATTTGCATTTTTGTGCATATTTAATTTCCATTAAAAATAATAAAAATACCAAAAATACCATGCATTGCATTTAGGTTTGATTTTACATGTTTTTGGAATTAATTAGTAATTATTTCTTTTATTAAAAACAAAAATCACAAAAATAACTCATTTTACACTTTTCAATTTTAGTCTATTGATTTTTCCTTTTAATTTAGGACTAAGTAATTTTATAATTATTGTGACTAGGAAATTAGTTCAATTTTA
>NW_017684935.1:0-7168 GCF_001879085.1 Nicotiana attenuata | reverse complement strand
GTACAGAACAAGAAGCAATTAACAATAAGACTCAACTCCTAGTCCCTCAAGCTAGCGTTAGACCAAACACTTACCTCAATGCCTTGCACACCACTTAAGCCTCAAGTATAGCTTTACCCCGCGATTCCACTGCCAATTCGCTCGTATCTAATCACAAATTACTTAATTACGTTAATAAACACTAAATGAATGGACCCCAATGCAAGAAATAAGTTTTCCCAAGTTTTACCCAAAAAGTCAAAAATCACCCCCGGGCCCACGTGGTCTAAACCCGAGGTTCGAACCGAAACATGATTACCCATTCCCCCACGAACCCAAATATGTAATTTGTTTTGAAATCGGACCTCAAATCGAGGTCCAAATCCCCAATTTTTGAAAAATCTAGGTTCTACCCAAAACACCGAATTTTCCCCATGAAAATCTTTGATTTTAAGTTGAAACCATGTTAAAAGATGTTAAGGAGTGAAGAAAATAAGTTAGAAATCATTTACCAACGTTTTGGATAAGAAGGGTTGTTTGAAAAATCGCCTCTTATATATTTAGGGTTTTGAAAAATGAAAAATGACTGAAAATCCCGTGTATTTATACCCTTCTGATACTCCCTGTGCGGACCGCACAAAAAGGACCGTGGCCGCACAGGCCTCCCTGAAGACCTGCAGATCATAGCCCCGTGTGAACCGCGGCCGCACAGCATCCACCGCGGACCGCTCAAAGGCGACCGCGGACGCGCTGGCCCCTCCGCGGCCGAACGCGATTTCTCGCGGACCGCGCAAGAGGGTTCAGAGTCCTACAATATTTCCTGAACCTGCAACATCTGATCTTTTAAGTCAAAGGCATCCCGGAACCTACTCGAAACTCACCCGAGCCCTCGAAACTCCAACCCAAGTATGTACACTACCTCAAAAACATCCTACGAACATATTCGTGTGATCGAATCACCAATATAACATCATGAACATCGAATTAAGCCTCGAGATCAATGAGATTTCTCAAAATTCCTATTAAACATCAATTTCCCATTTAGGGTCCGGATCCCGTCAAACGACGTCCGTTTTCAACCAAACTTTACAGAAACATCTTAAATCACATATAAGACCTGTACCGGGCGCCGGAACCAAAATACGGGCCCGATACCAACACGTTCTAATCAATTTTCATTAAAAATTCTCCTTAATAATTTCAGAAAAACAATTTTACTCAGAAATTCATTTCTCGGGCTTGGGACCTCGGAATTCGATCTCGGGCATATGCCCACGTCCCATATTTTCCTACGGACCCTCCGGGACCGTCAAATCACGGGTCCCGGTCCGTTTACCCAAAATGTTGACCGAAGTCAAATTCATTCATTTTAATACCAAAACTTAGCATTTTTCACAGAAATTCATATTTAGACTTTCCGGCCACGCGACCGGATCGTGCACGAAAAACGAGGCCACTATAAATGAGGTTTTTAAGGCATCGGAAGCACAGAACGGGTAAGAAACAGGTGATGACCCTTCGGGTCGTCACAATCTCCACCTCTAAAATAACCGTTCGTCCTCGAACGGACAGAAGAAGGAAGTACCTGAGTCGGGGAAAAGATGAGGATAACGGCTCCGCATATCGGACTCAGACTCCCAGGTCGATGCCTCAGGAGGCTGACCTCTCCACTAAACACGAATAGAAGGAAAACTCTTGGATCTCAACTGACGAACCTGCCGGTCTAGAATAGATACCGGCTCCTCCTCATAAGACAAGTCCTTGTCCAACTGGACAGTGCTGAAATCTAACACGTGGGCTAGATCACCGTGATACCTCCGAAGCATGGACACATGAAATACTGGATGCACGGCTGATAAGCTCGGCGACAAAGCAAGTCTATAAGCCACCTCTCCCACTCGATCGAGAATCTCAAACGGACCAATAAACCTAGGGCTAAGCTTGCCCTTCTTCCCAAATCTCATCACGCCTTTCATAGGCGACACTCGGAGCAATACCCGCTCACCAACCATAAAAGCCACATCTCGAACCTTGCGGTCTGCATAGCTCTTTTGCCTGGACTGAGCCGAACGAAGCCTATCCTGAATGATCCTGACCTTGTCCATGGCCTCCTGAACCATATCCGTACCCAGCAACCGAGTCTCTCCCGGCTCAAACCATCCAACCGGAGACCGACACTGCCTACCATATAAGGCCTCATAAGGAGCCATCTGGATGCTCGACTGGTAGCTGTTGTTGTAGGCAAACTCCGCTAAAGGCAAGAACTGATCCCACGAACCTCCAAAGTCAATAACACAAGCTCGGAGCATATCCTCTAAGATATGAATAGTCCGTTCGGACTGACCGTCCGTCTGGGGATGAAATGCTGAGCTCAACTCAACCCGCGTGCCCAACTCTCGCTGTACTGCTCTCCAGAAGCGCGAGGTAAACTGCGTACCCCGGTCTAAAATGATAGATACGGGCACACCATGAAGGCGAACAATCTCTCGAATATAGATCTCGGCCAACCTCTCAGAAGAATAGGAGATTGCCACAGGAATGAAATGTGCTGACTTGGTCAGCCTATTGACAATGACCCAAACAGCGTCGAACTTCTTCAGAGTCAGCGGAAGTCC
This sequence comes from Nicotiana attenuata, assembly GCF_001879085.1. NCBI lineage: Eukaryota > Viridiplantae > Streptophyta > Magnoliopsida > Solanales > Solanaceae > Nicotiana > Nicotiana attenuata. The sequence continues at coordinate 4,574 of NW_017684935.1, read as the reverse complement.
AGTAACGAAGTCCATAGTAATCCGCCCACTTCCACTCGGGAAGCTCGATCCTCTAAAATAAACCACCAGGCCTCTGATTCTCGTACTTAACCTGCTGACAATTCAAACAACGAGCCACATATGCTACGATATCCTTCTTCATTCTACGCAACCAATAATGCTGCCGCAAATCTTGATACATCTTCGCGGCGCCTGGATGAATAGAGTACCAGGAACTATGGGCCTCCTCCAAAATCAACTCTCGGATTCCATCCACATTAGGCACACATACTCGACCCTGCAATCCCAAAACTCCATCATCGTCTAAGGTAACATGCCTGGCACCTCCGCGCTGCACCGTGTCTCTAAGGACACACAGAAGGGGATCATCATACTGCCGATCACGGATACGCTCCAATAATGAAAAACGAGCGACCGTGCAAGCTAACACACGATTAGGCTCCGAAACATCCAACCTCACGAACTGATTGGTTAAGGTCTGAATATTCAAAGCAAGCGGCCTCTCACCTATCGGAAAATAAGCAAGGCTGCCCATACTGGCTGACTTCCTACTCAATGCATCGGCCACCACATTAGCCTTCCCCGGATGGTATAGATGGTGATATCATAATCCTTCAACAACTCCAACCGCCTCCTCTGCCTCAAATTCAACTCCTTTTGCTTGAACAAGTACTGAAGACTCTTATGATCCGTGAACACCTCACATGCCATGCCATATCGATAATGCCTCCAAATCTTCAATGCGTGAACTATGGCAGGCAACTCCAAGTCATGAATCGGATAATTCTGCTCATGAATCTTCAACTGCCTCGAAGCATAGGCAATGACTTTGCCATCCTGCATCAACACTGCTCCAAGCCCAACACGGGAAGCATCACAATAGACTGTATAAGGCCCTAAACCTGTGGGCAAAACTAACACCGGTGCCGTTATCAGAGCTGTCTTGAGCTTCTGAAAGCTCGCCTCACACTCATCCGACCATCTGAACTGGGCACCCTTCTGGGTCAATCTGGTCATCGGGGCTGCAATGGATGAAAACCCCTCCACGAACCGTCGATAGTAGCCTGCCAACCCCAAGAAACTTCGGATCTCCGTAGCTGATGTTGGTCTAGGCCAGTTCTTGACTGCCTCTATCTTCTTTGGGTCCACCTGAATACCCTCTGTTGATGCAACATGATCCAGAAATGCAACTGAACTCAGCCAGAACTCACACTTGGAGAATTTGGCATATAATTGACTATCCCTCAGAGTCTAAAGAACCACTCTAAGGTGCTGCTCGTGCTCCTCCTGGCTGCGGGAATATATCAATATATCATCCATGAAGACTATCACGAAGGAGTCCAAATAAGGCCTGAAAACTCGGTTCATCAAGTCCATGAAAGCTGCTAGGGCATTTGTCAACCCGAATGACATAACCAAGAAATCATAATGCCCGTACCGAGTTTGGAAAGTTGTCTTAAGGACATCGGATGCCCTAATCCTCAGTTGATGGTATCTAGATCGTAAATCAATCTTGGAAAATACCCTGGCACCCTGAAGCTGGTCGGACAAATCATCAATCCTCGGTAGTGGATACTTATTCTTGACTGTTACCTTGTTCAATTGCCGGTAATCAATACACATTCTCATTGACCCATCCTTCTTCTTGACAAATAACACCGGCGCACCCCAAGGTGAAACACTGGGTCTAATAAAACCCTTCTCAAGCAAATCCTGCAACTGTTCCTTTAACTCTTTCAACTCTGGCGGGGCCATGCGATATGGCGGAATAGAAATGGGTTGGGTGCCCGGAGCCAGATCAATGCAGAAATCAATATCCTTGTCGGGTGGCATACCCCGCAGGTCTGAAGGGAAAACATCAGGAAACTCACGAGCAACGGGCACAGAATCAATTGAAGGAACCTCAGCACTAGAATCACGAACATAGGATAAAGAGGTCAAACACCCCTTCTCGACCATACGCTGAGCCTTCACATACGATATAACACTGCGGGTAGAACGACCAGGAGTCCCTCTCCACTCTAAACGAAGCATACCCGGTAAAGCTAAGGTCACAGTCTTGGCATGACAGTCCAAGATAGCGTGATAGGGTGATAACCAGTCTATCCCCAATATAATATCAAAGTCGACCATATCTAAAAGCAATAAATCTACACGAGTCTCCAGACCCCCAATCGCCACAACACAAGAACGATGGACTCGATCGACCACAATAGAGTCACACACCGGTGTAGACACATAAACAGGAATACCCAATGCATCACTAGGCATGACCAAATACGGGGCAAAATAGGATGACACATACGAATACATAGACCCCGGATCAAACGACACTGAAGCATCTCTATCACAAACCAGAATCGTACCTGTAATAACCGCATCTGAAGCCTTTGCCTCGGGCCTGGCCTGAAGAGCATAACATCGGGGATGGGCCCCACCACTCTGATCTACCTCCCTGGGTCAGCCTGCTGCTGGCTGGCCTCCACCTCTGGCGGTCTGAGCTCCAGCTCTATGACCTCTACCTACACCTCTAGTACCTCTACCTCCACCCCTAACTGGCTGGGCGGGCTGTGGAACATCTGGTGCCTGTACCATGGCACGAGAACTCTGATGCTGAGAGCTACCTGGTGTGCGAGGGCAATACCTAGCAATGTTCCTCGTGTCGCCACAAGTAAAGCAAGCCCGCGGCTGTTGGGGCTGATGACCCTGGAAACTCTGAAGCGGTGGTGCACTTATAGGTGCTTGTGTGCACTGAAGGACTGCTGGTCAGAATACTGCGTCTGAGGACCACGGCTACCCGAAGCACCGTGAGAAACCTTGAGCGCGGACTGAAAAGGCCTAGGAGGATGGCCTCTACCATATGAATCCCTGCCTCCAGACGAGGCACCACTGAATCTGCCTGACTGACGGGGTCTCTTGTCTGCCCTGTGACCACCCCCTGTGACAATACCATCTCAATCCTCCGGGCCACATTGGCCGCCTCCCGAAAGGATATCTCGCTCCCAGTCTCTCTAGCCATCTGGAGACGAATAGGCTGAATGACTCCATCAATAAACCGTCTCACTCTCTCCCTCTCAGTGGGAAGTATAACAAGAGCATGGAGAGCCAAATCAATAAACCTAGTCTCGTACTGGGTGACAGTCATGGATCCCTGCTGAAGGCGCTCGAACTGCCTCCGATAGGCCTCTCGCTGAGTAATGGGGAGGAACTTCTCCAGAAATAGCTGTGTGAACTGCTCCCAGGTCAAGGCTGGAGATCCTGCTGGCCTAGCTAAGCAATAATCCCTCCACCAAGTCTTGGCGGGTCCAGACAAGCGAAATGTAGCGAAATCGACCCCGTTGGTCTCAACAATACCCATGTTCCGAAGAACCTCGTGGCAACTATCCAGATAATCCTGGGGATCCTCAGTAGATGCACCGCTGAATATAGTAGTGAAGAGCTTGGTAAACCTATCCAATATCCACATAGCATCGGCAGACATAGCCGCTCCATCATCGGCCTGGGCTACCATGCCCGACTGAGCTGCTCCAACCGGTTGAACTGCTGGAGTCTGAGTCTGGGGAGCTACCTGCTCCGGAGTGCGAGTAGCAGGAGTCTGGGCCCCTCCTCCAGCCTGAGAGACGGTTGGTGCCACAGGAAGAAATCCTGCTCGGGTAACACCCTCCATGAGACCCACCAATCGGACCAGAGCGTCCTGAAGAATTGGGGTAGCAATAAACTCCTCTGGGACCTGAGTTGGGCCCACCAGAACTGATGGGGCTGGGGTCGGAACCTCCTCATCAAAGTCAACCTGAGGCTCTGCCACTGGTGTTGCTGCTCGGGGCTGAGCTCTGCCCCTACCTCGGCCTCTGGCACGGCCTCGGCCTTGCCCCCTGCCCCTAGTGGGAGCTGCTTGGGGCTCGGACTGCTGATTAGAAGATGAGGAAGCGTGTGTTCTCGCCATCTGCGAAAGAACAGGGTAGAAATTCAATTAATGTTGGGAAACCAAACCGCACGACAAGAAAGAACAAATGTGAAACTTTTCCTAACTCAGTAGCCTCTGGGGATAAATACAGACATCTCTGTACCGATCCCTCAGACTCTACTAAGCTTGTCCGTGAGTTGTGAGACCTATGTAACCTAGAGCTCTGATACCAACTTGTCACGACCCGAATTTCCAGCCCTCGGGAGCCGTGATGGCGCCTACTAATGAGAGCTAGGCAAGCCAACCCTTAATTACCTTGTCCATTAAACAATTTACCTCTTTTAGCAGTTATCAGTAACATCATGGAAATAGCGGAATCAAATAAATAAGCGAAAGTCTTAACTTATAGAATACTGAATAGAAATGCGGAAAATTCAATATAAGCCTCTACCCAAGAACTGGTGTCACATACTCACGAACTACTAAGAATGCTAAATACAGTCGTCTAAAAGAGAACATAAACTGTTTTTCTCGAATACAATGAGATAACCGACTAAAATAAAGGATAGAGAAGACGTCGGGCCTGCGGACGCCTACAGTGCTACCTCGATGTCTCGTTAGACTGAAGGCCTGCTCCCGCACTACTGGTGCTGCTGTCCGAAACCTGGAT
>NW_017684934.1:3627-7168 GCF_001879085.1 Nicotiana attenuata | reverse complement strand
ACAATATCCCAACATGTGTGATAAAAGGCCCCAGTAAAGCCATCAGGCCCTCCTGCTGAATCCCCATTCAATCCATATACTGCCTTTCTGACTTCTTCTTTTGTTGGTAGTTCAGTTAATCTTGCATTTTGCTCTTCCTCCACCAGTGTTGGAACATGATCAATGATGTGAAAGGTTGAAGGTACAACTGATTCTGTGAATTGATCTTTATAAAAGCTGACTGCTTCTTCTGCAATTTGCTCCTCCTCTTCCATCCAAATGCCCATGTTATTCTGTATTCTCCTCAGCTGTAACCTCTTTCTTCTACCCCTCACTTGAGCATGAAAGAACTTTGTGTTTCTGTCCCCATCTTTAAACCATAACATGCCTGCTTTCTGCTTCCAAAATTCTTCTTCCACTGTAAGATACCTAATCATTTCTGCCTTAACCTTGTGCAACCTTTCTCTATTCATCTGAGTAGGAAATGCCTCAAACTGCCTCTCATGTACTAAAACAACCTCTTCTAAACTGGCAATCTTCTGAAAGATATCTCCATATGTTGCTCTGCTCCAACTGGAAAGTGCTTTCTTCAGTTTTTTTAACTTATAATTGAACAATATGAAAGGATTTGCAGCAAAATCTGCATTCCAATTTTCTTTCACCACATCTTTGAAAGTGTCATGCTTAGTCCAGAAGTTGAGGAATCTAAAGGACTTCCTAATTGGAGCAGCTTCAATGTCATATTTCAGATACATTGGGCAATGATCTGATCCAATTTTTGATAAATGTGTGATCTCAAGTCCTGGAAAAGTTTGCTGCAGCTCTAAGTTACCCAAGCATCTATCAAGTCTCTCAAAAATACAATCCTCTTCTGATCTTCCATTCCACCAGGTGTAAATACTCCCCTTGAAGCCCAGATCTGTCAAGTTGCAAGTGTTGATACAATGCCTAAAATCATCAATCTCATTTAAATGAACAGGCCGCCCACCAAACTTTTCCTCCTCATCCCATATAACATTGAAGTCCCCTCCCACAAGCCAAGGGGAAGTCATATCAGTAGCCATTGCATAAAGAGAATCCCATAGTTCAATCCTCTCTATTGCATCACATTTAGCATACACTAAAGTAAGTATAAGCTCTATATGAGTTTCTGTGTGAAATAGTTTCAGAGTCAACTGTTGAGTCATGTTATACAGAATTGTCACCTCATACACTTCATCTATGAATGCCCATATTTTATTAGATACATTAACCACAGCTTGAGCCAAGCCAATTCTTGCCCTGTATCTCTCCATTTTATTAGACTGTTGCATAGGTTCTAATATTCCAATGAATTCAAAATGGTGCTGCCTGTGCATTAAGATCAGTCTTTCAAAAGCTTGCATTGTATTTACTGATCTTACATTCCAAATTATTGCCTCCATTACTGAATTTGATTTTTAGATAAGGTCCTCCTGGTTTGTACACCTACTGCTGGAACAGTTGATGTTTCTTTTGCCTGTTTTTCTTTCTACCTTTATTTGCAGATTTTGCTTGCTCAATATACCTAGGTGAAAGATCTCCTTGTTTTGCTACATTTATGAAGTTCTGAGCAGTTGACTCCTCATCCATATCTTTGCCATTATGTTCTGCAATTTGCACTTGTTCCTGACTCTTCTTATCCTCTTGAACCACTACATTATTGGAAACCTGTGTAACAATGACTGCAGCATGATCACCCTGCAAATTAGTCTTCTGCAGATGTGTAAGAGCCAATGGATCTATCATTCCAGTTAACTCCTGCATCTGCTTCTTTTTGTTCACTTCTGCTGCTTCCCCTTCTTTAGCATCTATCACCTTTGAACCCTGCTGGGATTGTTTTATAACCTGATCCTTGTTTGTCTTAGGGACTGGAGTGGAATCTGTTGTTGCACTAGAGAGACCAATAGGGTTTGTTCCCCCTGGATCAATGTTGCCAGCATCAACCTCTTTAGTTGCCACAGTCTCCACAATATTCAATAAACCTTGACCTTCAGAAGTTGATTTACCTTTGGCATTTCCATTTACACTTTGTTCTTCCTCATCTACTCCTCCAGTTTCCTCCTCACTGTGCATTATAGGTGGAATCTCCCCTTCTCCTGCATCCTCTTCTGCTTGTTCTGACCATAGCTTACCTCCCTTCCATTTTAGCTTTTCATTACTTTGAAATATTGCAAGTTCTGAGTCCACAATATGATCTTTATCATTGAGTTTTGCAAGTTCCTGCTCCACATTAGTATCTTGTGATGGAATATCCTGAACAGAAGTATTAATACCAACATTCCCTATAAATGCTCTTTGTACCCATGCTGCAGTTGATTCCTTAACTTGTTGCTCATAGGCCATCTTTTCCTTGTTCTTTGATTCATCTCTTTCTCCCTGTTTGGTAGCTCCTGCTGGTGCAAAACTAGCAGCTGGCACAACAGTTGTTACCTTCTTTTCCCCCTTTTTTTCTTTTCCAATCCCAGGAGACTTAGGTTTAAAGGCTGGTGCTGCATGGTGTAAGGTATCATTTCCTTTTTTGCTGGGCAGTACACTTTGTTCCACTTGGTCCACTTGGTCCTCAACCAATGCCAATTGTTTGTTTGTATTATCTTCACTATTTTCCACCTCTAATACTTCAAATTTATTCTTTGTCTGCATCTGCTGAGTCCCTACAGTATTATCATTTCCTACAGGCACTATTTCCTTTCCAGTATTTGTTCCTTCCATATTTTGTTTGGCTTTTCCTTGATTCCTTTTATCCTTGACTTCTTTCCATTGACCCTACATTGCTTTCCACTTGTCAGGATCATTAGTGGAGCATTATTCTTCGATTTTTCTTGCATACCACCTTCTGCACCATTCTGCTCCTCTACTCTCCTACTTGCCATAAGTTCAGGATGCAGCCTCCAACACTCGAACATATCATGACCTTGAATTTTGCATTCCTTACAGTATTTAGGTAAATAGTCATACTTGATATTCACCCATTCAGTTCTTATGTCCCCCGTATCTTCATTGACAATATCCATCCTAACTTTCTTAGGAAGATCAGCTAATAGGTCCACTAAAACCTTCACACGAGCACAACTAGGCCTTGTTTTGTTCATAGTTGCTTGATCAAGATGTTGTGGTATCCCCACAGCTGAAGCTAATGAAAATAAACATTCCTTTACAAAGAATGTAGGCAACAAGTTAGGGAAAGAAATCCAAGCCATTACCTTTGGAGTCTCCTCTCCAACCTTGAATTTGGCATCATAAATTAAAGTACGCATCTGGTATTCCTCTCCAAATCTATCCTTCACGTAATGAACTCCTTTGGATGAAAAGTCAACATAGTCTTGCCACAATGTAAACCTCACCAGTAAATGTCTATCCCTCAAGTATCCAATATTGCATTCTCCCTTGATTCCACATTGCATTGGAATAATACGACGTAATTCGTTAAGCTCAGGCCACCCGTATGAAAATTTGCATACAACTGCATGTTGCAAACCTTCCATAATATTCATACGCTCAACTTCAGATTCAGTAAAGCATACTAGAGGCTGTCCTTGAAAGA
>NW_017684934.1:0-695 GCF_001879085.1 Nicotiana attenuata | reverse complement strand
GCCCACCAAACTTTTCCTCCTCATCCCATATAACATTGAAGTCCCCTCCCACAAGCCAAGGGGAAGTCATATCAGTAGCCATTGCATAAAGAGAATCCCATAGTTCAATCCTCTCTATTGCATCACATTTAGCATACACTAAAGTAAGTATAAGCTCTATATGAGTTTCTGTGTGAAATAGTTTCAGAGTCAACTGTTGAGTCATGTTATACAGAATTGTCACCTCATACACTTCATCTATGAATGCCCATATTTTATTAGATACATTAACCACAGCTTGAGCCAAGCCAATTCTTGCCCTGTATCTCTCCATTTTATTAGACTGTTGCATAGGTTCTAATATTCCAATGAATTCAAAATGGTGCTGCCTGTGCATTAAGATCAGTCTTTCAAAAGCTTGCATTGTATTTACTGATCTTACATTCCAAATTATTGCCTCCATTACTGAATTTGATTTTTAGATAAGGTCCTCCTGGTTTGTACACCTACTGCTGGAACAGTTGATGTTTCTTTTGCCTGTTTTTCTTTCTACCTTTATTTGCAGATTTTGCTTGCTCAATATACCTAGGTGAAAGATCTCCTTGTTTTGCTACATTTATGAAGTTCTGAGCAGTTGACTCCTCATCCATATCTTTGCCATTATGTTCTGCAATTTGCACTTGTTCCTGACTCTTCTTATCCTCTTGAACCACTAC
>NW_017684933.1:0-7168 GCF_001879085.1 Nicotiana attenuata | reverse complement strand
GCAAACTTCCTCCCAAAAATTATCCACAAACCCTAATTGATTTTCCCTCTCTTTCAAGTTCAAATTGGGGGTAAACCCTAGAGTTTGAAGAACCAAGATAAGGGCTGAGTTATCCAACAAGTAAGGTGAGTTTACTGCTATCTTTCATACATTTATTCTGCTGTGAATTCATGGTAATTCGTTCTATACATGTAAGAACTCACGGGACGGTGATCGGAAGCCGTGAGTTTGAGTTATTCACTTGTAGCGGACTGTTTTGTGGACTGTTTTGTGTTGCTGTTGGGCTGCGTGTTTTACTACTGTTTTGTGGAGTTTTGGAGGAGGAAGGGTGTGGAGAAACACCATATAGATGTAGGGTTGTGGGCTGGTAGTTCTTCGTAACATTTTCGGGTCGTTTGACACGACTACGGTGGCCGTCGTATGTATGAAGTGATTTGGTTGTGCGTGGACTGTTTTGGGAGGCTCAATATGATTATTATTGATGTTGTTTGGGCTGTTTGGTGATTGTTTGGAATTGTGTGAAGTCATATATATAGGGGAGGTGCTGTCCGTTTCATCGTAAAATAGGTTGTGGTCGATACATAATAGTTATGACGCTTGAATGATAACTACAGTATCGTTTCTCTTATTGTAGACTAAGGAGTCGTGAAAATTTCATAGCTTGAGATTGGGGCAGTATATACAAGGTATGTTAAGGCTCTTCCTTCATTCTTTTGGCATGATCTAAAGTGAAACGAACATAAACGATACGCTATTTCATAATGAATCTACTCCTAGCAACTAAAGTTGTCCATGTTATTCTTTCCTTACAAAGTTATTCCAAGAAAGCATATATGATCCTTGAGTCCTAGTGAAGTTCATATTGATGGCATGATGTCCATAATGTTAATCGATGGTGCAATGACTTTATGTCACTCCAAAAGGTTTAGAACGTGACTCCATGAGTCCAGCATGCATTATATACGTATCTACTTTACTCTACCGAGCCGCGCTATAGTCGGCCGGGTATGGCACCTATTGTGCAACCACTGATCAGTTGGGTTTACCGAGCTCCACGTGGCCGGGTACGTTTTTACCGAGTCCTCTTTGAGGCCGGGTATGATATGATGATGATGATGCCCACAGAGGCGTATGTTTTTAAAAGTTTATGTATATATATGTATTATGCATTTCATGTCAGTAGCCCCCAGAGGCACTCAGATGTTACAGGTTGTATCTCCTCTATCTCTCTTTACATTACTGTTCTTATTTATGCTTTCCTGCCTTACATACTCGGTACTTTATTCGTACTGACGTCCCTTTTGCCTGGGGACGCTGCGTTTCATGCCCGCAGGTCCTGATAGACAGGTTGACATTCCTCCTAATAGGCTATCAGCTCAGCGAAGGTGTTGGTGTACTCCACTTGCTCCGGAGTTGCCTATTTGGTCAGTATGCTTTGGATATGTATTGATTGGTATGGCGGGGCCCTATCCCGACCTTTATGATTTTATATACTCTTAGAGGCTTGTAGACAGATGTCAGGTGTATGGATACTTTTATGGCCTTGTCGGCCTATGTTTTGAGTTTACAAATGGTCATGTCGACCTTATAGGCCCGTATGTCACATGTATAAGTTTGTATATCATGTTGGGTCATCATACTTTAAGTATTCCCTTATGTTTTATTCTTGTTATCTCATGAAGGGTTTTCTAGCTCATTTACCCATGATAGTATGATAAGAAAGATATGTTACGTTGGTACTCGGTTGAGTAAGGCACCGGGTACCCGTCGCGCCCCTTCGGTTTGGGTCGTGACAAACTTGGTATCAGAGCAAATCTGTCCTAGGGAGTCTACAAGCCGTGTCTAGTATAGTCTTGTTTATGGGTGTGTCGTGCACCACACTTATAAGCAGGAGGCTACAGGAAATTTAGGACTGTCACTCTTTCTTCTTACTCTAGATCGTGTGCTAGAGCTCAGTTGTAAGAATTCAAGTTCCCAACTCCTATTTTATTCATAATAAGATGATACCTACATCCAGAAAGACGGTTGGTAAAAGATATGTCTATGGAAGAGTTGAGTCAAAGGAACTCGACTTTGCATCATGCTTATGATAAGTAAATGTGAGGTCTTCGGTGGATCATGTGCGTACTGAAAGGTGTAAGCCTCTTGATAAGGAGTCTTGAGGAAAGAATACCTATCCACCTTAATGGTGAAAGATAATGAGAGATTCAAAAGATAAATATAAGTTTCAACAAGCAAAAGAAGCAGGATGAAGAAGAGTACAAGGCCGCCGATTAATGAAGGTTCAGTATTTACAATTCAGGAAGAGAAATACATGCATTCTGAGTTACATTCAATAGTAACAAAGTTATACATAATTGACCACACCCATCTCAATTATGCCCTATGGGAGCTGACAAATATAGTTTAAGAGAATGATGTAATAATAGGATCAAGCTGGGGTTAGTGTAACCAAAAATTGTGGATGGATTGTTATCATTAGCTAACATTTCTGAAGGGTAGTGCAAATGTGGTAATAGATCTCCTTGTGAGACATCCAGATGGTGAACTCTAGAATAGTGCAATCAGATATGAATACTAAAATATTCAGAAATTTCGGAAGATAGGCAGTGGAACCCTAAAAGGGATAAATATTTACCTTAGTATGACTCCCGCCCCTATAGAGAGAGAGAGAGAGAGAGAGAGAGAGAGAGAGAGAGAGAATTTTAGGCATCCCGAATAGTCAGTGAGATGAAGCAAGGGGAACTAAAAGTGAAAGAATGTTTTGTTGAANAGCCTTATGATGGCCGGGTACGTTTTTACCGAGTCCTCTTTGAGGCCGGGTATGATATGATGATGATGATGCCCACAGAGGCGTATGTTTTTAAAAGTTTATGTATATATATGTATTATGCATTTCATGTCAGTAGCCCCCAGAGGCACTCAGATGTTACAGGTTGTATCTCCTCTATCTCTCTTTACATTACTGTTCTTATTTATGCTTTCCTGCCTTACATACTCGGTACTTTATTCGTACTGACGTCCCTTTTGCCTGGGGACGCTGCGTTTCATGCCCGCAGGTCCCGATAGACAGGTTGACATTCCTCCTAATAGGCTATCAGCTCAGCGAAGGTGTTGGTGTACTCCACTTGCTCCGGAGTTGCCTATTTGGTCAGTATGCTTTGGATATGTATTGATTGGTATGGCGGGGCCCTGTCCCGACCTTTATGATTTTATGTACTCTTAGAGGCTTGTAGACAGATGTCAGGTGTATGGATACTTGTATGGCCTTGTCGGCCTATGTTTTGAGTTTACAAATGGTCATGTCGGCCTTATAGGCCCGTATGTCACATGTATAAGTTTGTATATCATGTTGGGTCATCATACGTTAAGTATTCCCTTATGTTTTATTCTTGTTATCTCATGAAGGGTTTTCTAGCTCATTTACCCATGATAGTATGATAAGAAAGATATGTTACGTTGGTACTCGGTTGAGTAAGGCACCGGGTGCCCGTCGCGGCCCTTCGGTTTGGGTCGTGACAAAAGTGGTATCAGAGCAGTTCTGTCCTAGGGAGTCTACAAGCCGTGTCTAGTAGAGTCTTGTTTATGGGTGTGTCGTGCACCACACTTATAAGCAGGAGGCTACAGGGCATTTAGGACTGTCACTCTTTCTTCTTATTCTAGATCGTGTGGTAGAGCTCAGTTGTAAGAATTCAAACTCCTAAATTCGACTTTAGTCGTAATGCAATGATACCTACATCCAGAAAGACGGCTGGTAAAAGATATGTCTATGGAAGAGTTGAGTCAAAGGAAGTCGACTTTGCATCATGCTTATGATGAGTAAATGTAAGTTCTTTAGCAGATTATATGTGTACTAAGTTGTGTGAGCTTCTTGATAAGGAGCCCCAAGGCATGAATATCTATCCACCCATGTGGTAAAAAGTAATAAGAGAATCAGAAGGTAGATTCAAGTTTCAACAAGCAAAAGAAGCAAGGTGAAGAAGGGTACGAGGTATCCAGTTAGTGAAGATTATCAGTTTTTACAATTCAGGCAGAGAAACATAAGTATTATGAGTTAACTTTCAACAATTACAGAGACATATACAATTGGCCCCACCCATCTCAGTTATGCCCTATGGGAGTTGGCAAATATAGTTTAAGAGAAGAAGGGGATAGTAAGATCCAATTGGGGTTAGAGTAACCCAAGATGGTAGATGGATTATTATCATTAGCTAACATTTCCGAGGGTTATTGCAAATATTGTAATAGTTCTCCTTGTGAGACACCCCGATGGTGCAATCTAGAATAGTACACTTAGATATGAATACTAGAATGTCTGTAAAAAAAAATTTAGAAGGTTGGCACTGGAATCCTAGAAGGGATAAATATTTACCTTTGTATGGCTCCCGTTCCTAGTAAAGAGAGAATGCTAGGTGACCTGAAGAGCCATTGAGATGAAGCAAGGGGAGCTAAAAGCGAAAGAATGTTTTGTTGAAGTTTACAGAATAAAGTGATAGATAGAAATATTAGTCGGAGAATAAGAAGAGAGTAAATAAAATATTATGAGTAAGATGTGATAATGGGTGATAATAGTAAATCAAAACATGACAGGATGACAGAGTCTACAGTCAAGTGAAGGGAAAGACAAGAGGTGAGGCCTTGACGCAATACAAGAGTATAAGCCATAAAGTCATATCCCCATTTCGAGAAATGAGTTGGTGACTCCGACGTGATTACCAGAAGGAAAAGGTAGACCCCAGAGTAATAGAAATAAGTATGGGCTGGTGAACAAGATAAACTGAACATGAATTGGGGATCGAATGATTTGATAATAGTCGGCATCATGAGAATTTTAGAGATTGCATTCCGGCGTTAATAGAATGGACAACAGAAGAATAACCTTTAAAGGTCATTCAGTAAGATGCTTCCCTAGAACAAGCACTGTGAGCAGAGTTAAGCTTAAGGGAATAAGTATGCCAGTTATTCTAGGTGTCACCCTTGTGCATAAGGAATTCAGTTATCCCCAGTACAGAAGGGTTACCATAAGGCGAGTAAGGGTCATTGATGATGTGAAAACACGCCAAAGACGAAGAGGTAACTATGGAATAATAAAGGAAGAATGTGGTAAAAAAAGGAGAAAGGGATGAGGTTGCCTTTATTCAGATCCTACAGATATGTCGCGACTCCTGAAAATTATGCAAGCACGACACCGGAGAAAGGCAGTAAGAGCTCTCGGCCAGGATGTTATTGATAAATAAGTGCGAATGAACACTTATACATAAGGAGCCAGTGTGATAGGTAACTTAATACAAAGTAAATAACCAAAGAGAGATTACACGGAATATAGATATGAGAATGGACCAACGAGCAGTTTGTAGTTGATTCAGGAAGAGCCTAGTTATGGATAAACAAGAGGTTATAAGCAAATCAACATATCATGCAAGATAAATGTAGTGAACCGCAGCATAGTGAATTCAGTCTCGCAGATACAAGATTACAATCATTTGAAAAAAATTCAGATAGGAGTTGAGGCAGTTAAAGGTACCGTTTTTAAGGTTTATGAAAATAAGAGAGAGTGCCACTAAGGAGACAATAAAAATTTGAGCTTAGAAGTAACCCTACGAGCACAAAGGCACAAAGTTTTGTAACTGAGGATTATTATAGGCGAGTAAGAACAACGAAAATTTCCTTCGGGTGTACGATATATCAAGCTCGCAACTTTACAAGAGCCAGAAGGTCTCCCTAAGTACTACAATAAAAGACTAGCTGAGGAAATAAGGAAGAAGGTTTCCACCTAAGCATAGTGAGCTAAACAGTAAATGATCTTGTAACAACAGTCTCACTACAATATTGTATACACTCCATAAGAAAGTGGCACCTATCGTGGCTAATGAATGGAAAAAAAAATCAAAGGGGATGTTTGAGATCATATGAGGTACAGGAAATTACAGTATTCGTGGGCAAAAAAGACAGGCCAAGTATTCATGCAACAAGTGATAGAACGACCAGCAAAAGTAATTGCTTACATTTAAGGATAACGAGAAGGCACGAAAGGAAATTTATGGTGCTAGCAAGTTTAAGGAAGGTTGCGAGTAGTATAAATAGATAGGTGTAGGTCCTAATGTAAAGTATTGTAGAGCAACAAGGTTTTAGGTAGATAGGAGTAAGGATGTGAAAAGGTGAGTGAGAAGGTGACGAGAATATGTATGTCCTTGGGATTAAACCCATCAAAACAAGGGAGCTGATGATTTCCATATGTAATAAAGAGCTCGGTACAACCTGAATGAACACAAAGGAGTCTAAGACTAGGTGCAATTAGACTAGATGGAATGCTACCATGGCAATAGAATAAGGGTGTAATTGTGATTGATAAGAGGATGACGCTTAGGCCTTTGATTGAGTAATGATTTAACGAGAAAGGGATTTTATTAATTGCACGGGATTAGAATACCCCCATAAGATGAATCGCATTGGGATGCAATGAAATATGGTTATTGAAGTATAGTATTATCCCTAGGTAGATCAGGAAAATCACTTCAGATGTTCCTCGATAAGATGTGAGCCCTAGTGATAGTGTATTACGTAAGAGGTTACATGTTATTAGTGATAGATTATATTTCAACATTAAGGTGAATAAACAATAGATGGGTACAAGTTCCAAAGTACAAGATGAGATTTTGTTTGTTATTCTTAAGATGAATAATAATGAGGAAGCACTAAAGGACTTTGATTTATACATATAGGATAAGTAGCGAAAGAGTAACCTGGAGTTGGGTAGCAAACCTCGATAATAATAAACCGAAGTAAGTTTTATGGTATAGTATAACCTACCTAGATGTAGTAAATCCATAAGGATAGATATAATAGGCTATGAAATTAGAGATAGCAATAGTCTTAAGTTCAATAAAGTACCAAGCGAAAGACATCAGTACACCTATAGATGCCTAGAGGGACAGCTTGTCATAATTCTGTATATGTTCATAAAGTGAGGCTTAGAGATTGGCTAAAAGATGGAGGAAAAAGGGAAGACGAGTCGCTAGGCACTCATACAATGACAGAGTCGTACATACTGCATGCCATAAGGTAGCAAATGTTACGATGTTGGAAAAAATTCCGACCACAGGTCGTGGTATGAGAAAGAAGCCTAAAGGTGGGAATACCTTGGCCTTTGGATTTATTTACAGAACAG
>NW_017684932.1:6321-7168 GCF_001879085.1 Nicotiana attenuata | reverse complement strand
GCACCCTATACCCCGCCTGGAACAAACTTTCCAGCCGGCCAACATCATATATGGGACAGAGGAAGATGAAGCATTAGCAGCAATGAAGAACCTGTTCTTGGAAGATGACAATATGGACTGTCACGTCATTCTCGAGGAGGAAGGGGAGGAAGGCCCTTCCGTACAGACAGTGAACCGAGGAGAGCGCCTCAACAATTGGTCCGTCAGAACCACCAGGGCCCAGAGAGCTTCGGGGTAGCAAGGCATAACAAAGCATTATGCATTATCTTTTATTTTTCGCTAGTTGATTTCCCTTCAATATTATCTTTGAATTTGGAAAAGAGCTCCGATGTTCAAAACAATTCTTTTAGCATTTATTAAAGCATTTCAGTTTTTATAAATCTCGCTCTTATTATCTTTTTTTCTCTGCCATTTACTTTACTTTACACAGCATTATTATTACTTATCTTGAGGAACCGATGAATGTGACATGCGACGAGGTAACACAACAAACGGATATAGACTCAGAAGAGGATGAGATACCAGAAGAGATCGTTAAAGAGGTCGAGGAATTTGAGAATAGACCTACGTCTAACCTGGACGAGACTGAGGTCGTCAACCTGGGGGATACAGAGAATGTCAAGGAAACGCACATCGGTGTTCACCTATCACCGTCAGAAAAGGAAGAGTACACGGAGTTCTTAAAAGAATATGAGGACGTATTTGCCTGGTCATATGATGATATGACCAGTCTCAGTACATCTATTGTAGCTCACAAATTGCCAACAGATCCGACATGTCCGCCGGTAAAACAGAAGCTCAGAAAGTTCAAGCCAGACATGAGTTTGAAAATCAAAGAAGAAGTTAC
>NW_017684932.1:0-4538 GCF_001879085.1 Nicotiana attenuata | reverse complement strand
TAGTGGCGATTGATTTTCACCAAATGGGTGAAGCAGCATCATATAAGGCGGTAACCAAGAAGGTTGTGACAGACTTCGTTCGCGACCATATCATTTGCCGGTTCGGCGTCCCAGAGTCAATCATCACTGACAATGGTTCCAATCTTAACAGTGATCTGATGAAAGCAATGTGTGAGACATTTAAGATTAGGTACAAGAATTCTACAGCCTACAGACCTCAGATGAATGGAGCCGTAGAAGCGGCCAATAAGAACATTAAGAAGATACTAAGGAAAATGATAGAGAAACACAAGCAGTGGCATGAAAAGCTATCCTATGCATTATTGGGATACCGTACCACAGTCCGCACATCAACTGGGGCGACACCCTATATGTTGGTTTACGGTACCGAGGCAGTCATCCCAGCCGAAGTGGAGATTCCCTCCCTGAGAATTATGCAGGAAGCAGAACTTGAAGATGCAGAATGGGTAAAAAGTCGTTACGAACAATTAGACCTTATAGACGGAAAAAGACTGAATGCAGTTTGCCACGGTCAGCTTTATCAGAATAGAATGACCAGAGCCTTCAACAAGAGAGTCAGACCAAGACAGTTCGCGCCAGGGCAGTTAGTACTGAAAAAGATTTTTCCGCATCAAGATGAAGCCAAAGGGAAATTCTCTCCCAACTTCCAAGGTCCGTACATGGTTCACCGGGTTCTAACCGGGGGAGCCCTCATACTCGCAGAAATGGATGGAGAAGTTTGGCCAAAGCCGATCAATTCAGATGCAGTGAAGCGATACTATGTGTAACCATTATGATTCCTTTATGATATAATTTGAACTACGTCTGACCTGATTCCCGTTTAAGAGGGGATACGTAGGCAGCCTTATGGGTTCGCTCACTATTCAATAAAATTTTCATTCCCCCCCCCCCCCCGACATTGGAAACTGGGGCAGAATTTTTTCCGGAGCAAAAGAGGTTGCAATATCTTGAACCGTGTCGCAGTCATCGGTTCATCTAAAACCATTTTACCTTTATGTATTTACATCATGTTTTATTTTACTAAATCATGCATGGCTACTGTCAAAATAGCTTTGTTTAGCAACGCTACCCAAATGAAAGCAAGAGCCGAGTAGGACAAGCGAAGTCCACGGGAAGACGAACTAACCTTACCCCCTGACAAAACTCACAATCTTTCTTTGAATGCAGGCACCCCAAAAACATAGAATCATCGGATACGATTACAAACTCACACTTTTCAGGAATACAATTCTCAAGATCATCGCCCATTTACAAGTGCTTTCCGTGCACGACATTCCCAACACCCCCAATGACAATCAACTATCAGCTATCATCTATCAGCTAAGAGATTTCCTTACTCTGCATTTTTCTCTGCATTGCATAAGGCTACCTTTCTGCCTTCCGAGACTAAGCTCTGTCTCCATCTGCATTTTTTCTCTGCATTGCATAAGGCTACCTTTCTGCCTTCCGAGACTAAGCTCTGTCTCCATCTGCATTTTTGCATTGCATAAGGCTACCTTTCTGCCTTCCGAGACTAAGCACTGTCTCCATCTGCATTTTTCTCTGTATTGCATAAGGCTACCTTTCTGCCTTCCGAGACTAAGCTCTGTCTCCATCTGCATTTGTGCATTGCATAAGGCTACTTTTCTGCCTTCCGAGACTAAGCACTGTCTCCATCTGCATTTTTTTTTCCTGCATTGCATAAGGCTACCATTCTGCCTTCCGAGGTTAAGCTCTACCTCCATCTACATCGGCTGAAACACCGCCAACTTTATTTAAATTCCTGTCGGCTGAAATATCGCCATTTACATTTTTTTTACATCGGCTGAAACATCGCCAACATTATTTAAATTTCTGTCGGCTGAAATATTGCCATTTACATTTTTCTACATCGGCTGAAACATCGCCAACTTTATTTAAATTCCTGTCGGCTGAAATATTGTCATTTACATTCTCTACATCGGCTGAAACATCGCCAGCTTTATTTAAATTTCTGTCGGCGGAAATATCGCCATTTACATTTCTTCTTCATCTGCTGAAATACCGCCAAATCTTGCACTTCATGGGCTAAAATACCGCCAAATCTTGCATTTCATGGGCTGAAATACCGCCAAACTGTCCAAGGGCGTCATTGTTCGGAGGTACCATCTTCATAGCCCGAGAACCCCATGCCATGGCCCGAGGACCCCGCTTTATATTCTGCACATCATTATCCAAAGGCATCATGGTTCGGAGGCACCATTATCATAACCCGAGAACATCATTTCATAGCCTGCGAATCCTTTATTATGCGCTTCATGGCCCAGGACATCATGGTCTGAGGACATCATCTTAACCATCCAAAGACAACATTCATGGTCCAATGGGAACTTGCATCACATTTAAATTCCGCACGATATGCTTGTATTACTTAATTGCAGGTACATCAGCTGGACACGGCCATTACAGCAGGAGCGATCTCGTTCCGGTTCTCACAGCCCATCAGTACCTGATCACCCTTCCCAACCTAAATATTGCGCCCGTCTCTTCAAAAACCTCCATCGACATACTCCGTCGATGCATCCTGAACTACATATGACCTGATTTCTGTAAAACCAGGGATATGTAGGCAGCTCAGAAACCAGAGCGCGGTCAAAACCTTTGCAAGTCGTTTCTCGCGGTCAAAATTGGTCATCATATATTTACCCGACAACTCTTTCATCCTTCCCGGGTAAAGAGGGGCAGGTGTTGATACCCAATTTTTTCCTATATTTTTATATATGCAAAATACTTTCAAAATAGCATGTACAAGCATATATAAGCATGCCACAAAGTTTTGGTATTTTTCCTTTATTTTTTAAAATTTTAAAACCAATTTATTGTCTATTTTAATACTACAAAATTCAATAATTATTCCCAAACTAGCATTTTTTAGTGAATAATTTATTTCATTCTCATATTTACCCTAAGATATAATTGGGGTAATTTTTGTATATTTTTATACATTTATTTGGTATTTTTAAGCTAATTGCATATAATTGTAATTATAGCCTATTTTACGATTAATAGCATTCTATAATTATAAAATCACTTTTAGTATTTTTACATTAATATTTATATGTTATTAATTGGTCCAGTACCTTTAATTTATTTTCAAGTCATATTTTTACTATTTTTATAAATTAAAAGGGGAAAACTGGCTATTTAAATGACAGCCTTTTTGTATTTCAATTCTAGCCCAAATTGGATCCCCAATCTCAACCCCAAATCCCACAACCCAATAACCCGACCCATACCCTTTCTTATCATACCCAAACCCAGTCCCCCATTTAACCCATTTAATCCCAGCCGTTGATCTTTTAGATCAACGACTCCCCTCATCCTTTTCCTTTTTTAATTCAAACAACCCCTTACCCTACCTCATTTCTCCTCAGCCGCCGCCTCTGAAACCCTCCACTCTCTCAAACTCTCTCAAGGGTTCTCAAACCCTAGCCGCCTCTTGCCGTCTCAGACCAGCGATCCACCGGAATCTATGGCCACCAATGCTATGGGGATCTCACACCCACCCCCTAGTGCTCTTATACACCGGTTTTCTGAAGATTCAAGGCCTGACCTTGAAGATCTCTACCCAGATCTCCTTCGATTCAGAGTTCCATGGTCGTCTCCGGCTTTACTCCGGCATATCGTGGACGTTCGAGCCTGAGTCTAAATTCTCCGGCTAAGATCCACGAGTTTTCCAGGCCTTTCTCACTTCTAGGTTTCTTCTGAAACCCTAACCTTTCGAGGTTCTCCTAATTTCTCTAGATCTGTCCTAGATCTGTGTTTATCTTGGGGTCTCAAACGTTTTCTTAAAAGTTTCTTTCAAAACATGCTTTTTAACCTTTTCATCTTCCCCGATTTAGGGTTTCTTTGATCTTATAACATGCTCTACTGTGATTCTACTATGCTTCTTTTACTATGTTTCTTCTATGATCCTTATGTGCTTCTTCTACTGTGTTTCTTCTACCTTGTTCTTACGAGTTAATCTACTGTATGTTTTGCATGATTGTTCTTTATTATGTTATTCATGAGTTTCTTCTACTGGGAAATACGTGTTCCTTTATGATTTCTCCTCTTATTCCGTTAATATTTTTGCCTGACTTACTTGTCTTCATCTCTAGACTCGATTAATGGTAAAAACCCTGAATTTGGGGTTCATTCGAGTTTTGAGGTTATTTGTTATGTGATTTGTTTGTTTCTTATCTCTGAACGTATTGATTTCAAAACCCTAGTCTCTTTGGACCTATTTGAGTTCCTGAAGTTGCTTCCTCTACTGTTCGACTGAGTTTCGAGATGTTTATGTCAACTTTGTTTCTTCATACGATTCTGACCTCTTTACTTGACCTTTCGCATGTTATCTGGTATTCCCTCTTCTCTGAGATGACTACCAGGTTCCTATGGTCCTCTACTCACTGATTTTCTTTGATTGCATGACACTCTTCTTTGTCTTAAATCCAGCCTCGCATGCTTAATGTTTATGCACTCTTTATAGGTCAAATTTCCCTCTCAAAATAACCTTG
>NW_017684931.1:4346-7169 GCF_001879085.1 Nicotiana attenuata | reverse complement strand
CGAGTCCTTGTTCTCTCTTTGCTCGAGTGTGAGTCCGAAAAAAATTGTTAGTCCACTGAAAATTAATTGATATCAATTGAAAACGTTGGATTACTTGGGTATTAGTTCGATTCCACAACTGATTTTGAGTTGAAAATCGATTGAGCCATAGCTGAAGTTGGGGTGTTTGAAATATGTAAATTAGGGCTCGAATTTGAATATTTGTTGCTTAAATTTGTCGGAAACTTGATTGTGGACTCGAATTAGAAGATTGAGTTAATTTGGAGCTGAATATCTAGGGTGTTGGTTGAAAATTTCGGAATCGAAGCCGAAGAACTTAGGTCTAGTGAATTCGGTTATGATGGAATAAATTGAATCACTGGGGTTTGATTCTTAAGCTATTTAAAGTTGAAGCTACCTATTGGTGTTGATTGAACTGGTTCGATAGGGTTTCGTTCGGTAGTGCAGGGATTACAAACCCTAGAGGCACCTCCAGCTCAGCCAGTTGCACCCACGCAGGAGTTCAGGGTTCCAGCTATGCCCGAGGATGAACAGCGTCGTCTTGTGAGGTTTGGTAGACTCCAGCCTCCGACATTCAGTGGTGCTGAGGGCGAGGATGCCCAGGGTTTTCTCGACAGATGTCAGCGGATGCTCCGTACAGCAAGGATCTTGAGTCCAGTGGTGTGGCTTTTACTACTTTTCAGTTTACTGGGGCTGCCTTCACTTGGTGGGAGGCGTATGAGCGGCGTAGGCCGGCTGGTGCAACACGTTTGACTTGGCAGGAGTTCTCCGCTCTTTTCTTGGAGAAGTATGTACCGCAGTCCCATAGGGAGGAGCTGCGTAGGCAGTTTGAGTGGCTACGACAGGGAGATATGTCTGTGTCTCAGTATGAGATGAGGTTCTCAGAGTTGGCTCGTCATGCAATTTGGCTGGTTCCGTCTGATCGTGAGCGGATCAGGAGATTTGTGGATGGCCTTAATTATCATTTCCGTGTTCTTATGACTAGAGAGAGAGTGTTGGGTGCTTCATTTGAGGAGGTGGTGGATATAGCTCGAGATATTGAGGTGGTTCGCCATCAGGATCGAGAGGAGAGGGAGGCCAAGAGGCCTCGAGGTTCTGGCAGTTTCAGTGGCGCTCCTTCGAGGGGCCAGTTCCAGCAGGGTCGGGGTCGTTCTTTCAGGCCCGCTCAGTCGGCTCGTCCCGAGTATCGCGGAGCATCTTCAGGTCGTGGTCATGATGGTTCTCAGCAGAGTCAGCCTTCACTCAGCGCTCTTCCAGCACGGAGTTCATCTCGTGCCCCGTCTGTTCAGGGTTCTTCTAGGCCGAGTGCGTCAACTAGTCACTCCGGCGCGAGGGGTTCCCTTCAGTCCCATTCCCCAGCACCTGGGA
The DNA here is from genome assembly GCF_001879085.1 of Nicotiana attenuata. Taxonomy (NCBI): domain Eukaryota; kingdom Viridiplantae; phylum Streptophyta; class Magnoliopsida; order Solanales; family Solanaceae; genus Nicotiana; species Nicotiana attenuata. The sequence goes on along the minus strand of NW_017684931.1, from coordinate 5,801 downwards.
GTTGTTATGAGTGCGGAGAGTTTGGGCATATGTGGAGGCAGTGTCCTCGTCGTGCTGCTAGCTCATCTCAGTAGAGGGGTCAGCCCTCGTCTTCTGGTCCAGTTTCTTCAGCACCCACCCTGCCAGCTAGGGGTGAGGGTCAGGTGGCCAGGGGTCGCCCTAGAGGTGGAGGTCGATACGGCGGTGGTCAGGCTCGCTTTTATGCTCTTCAGGGCAGGACAGATGCCATTGCTTCAGATGCCGTCATTACAGGTATTATTTCAGTCTGCCACAGAGATGCCTCGGTCTTATTTGATCCCGGTTCCACCTATTCTTATGTGTCCTCATATTTTGCTCATCATTTGGGTACGTCCCGAGGGTATCTTGCCTTACCTGTTCATGTATCTACCCCGGTAGGCGATACTGTTGTTGTAGACCATGTATACCGGTCATGTTTGGTTACTATTGGGGGTCTGGAGACCCGAGTTGATCTGTTGCTATTGAGCATGGTAGATTTTGATGTTATTTTGGGCATGGACTGGCTATCTCCGTGTCATGCTATTCTAGACTGTCACGCTAAGATAATCACGTAGGCTATACCGGGTGTACCGAGGATCGAGTGGCGTGGTATGACTGACTATGTTCCCAGCAGGGTGATTTTATTCTTAAAGGCCCAGCGTATGGTTGGGAAGGGTTGTCTTTCATATTTGGCATTTGTGAGGGACGTTGGAGCCGAGACTCCTAGCATTGATTCTGTCCCAGTTGTGAGGGAGTCTTCCAATATTTTTCCTGCAGACCTGTCGGGCATGCCACCGGACATGGACATTGATTTTGGTATTGACCTGGTGCCGGGCACTCAGCCCATTTCCATTCCGCCATATCGTATGGCACCAGCGAAGTTGAAAGAATTGAAGGATCAGCTTCAGGAACTCCTAGATAAGGGGTTCATTCGGCCTAGTGTGTCACCGTAGGGTGCATCGGTTCTGTTTGTGAAGAAAAAGGATGGCACCATGAGAATGTGCATTGACTACAGGCAATTGAACAAAGTAACAGTGAAGAACAAGTATCCCCTACCTCGCATTGATGATTTATTTGACCAGCTTCAGGGAGTGAGGGTGTTCTCCAAGATTGATCTCTGTTCGGGCTATCACCAGTTGAAAATCAGGGATTCAGATATTATGAAGACTGCTTTCAGGACCAGATATGGGCACTATGAGTTTCTTGTTATGTCCTTTGGGCTGACTAATGCCCCGGCAGCGTTTATGCATTTGATGAACAGTGTATTTCGGCCTTATCTGGATTCGTTCGTTATTGTTTTTATTGATGATATCCTGGTGTACTCGCGTAGTCAGGAGGAGCACGCGCAGCATTTGCGAGTTGTATTGCAGAGATTGAGGGAGGAGAAGCTTTATGCAAAGTTCTCCAAGTGTGAGTTTTGGCTCAGTTCAGTGGCTTTCTTGGGGCACGTGGTGTCCA
>NW_017684931.1:0-737 GCF_001879085.1 Nicotiana attenuata | reverse complement strand
CGGGTATATCCTAGCCTATTGTAATGTATTCGTTGTGGTTTTGGCAAGATTCGACGCGCCAGGAGGTTAATTTGCGAGGCAAGGGCATAGCGAGCTAGGATTTTGGCCGGCTTGAGGTGAGTAATGATAGTAAATGATATCCTGAGGGTTTGAAACCCCGGATTTGCACAACGTAGTGCTATATTGAGGTGAAACACGCGCTTAATGGCGAGCGGTTGTTTACTACTGGGGATTGTGACTTGGTCCGTCCCGTTTGATATTTTACCGCGTATTTGACTAAGTTGATTTGATTATCATCGTGATTTGGGCTTATTGCCATGTTTTGGGCTTAATGCCGATTATTTGAATCCTTCGAGGATTGTTGTCACTATTTCCTCACTATTTTGACACGTTATTTGAACTCAGTCCTAATGAATATACTGTTTTGCAAACTTAGCCGTTTTAATTGAATTTGAGACTTTACTGATATTTCACTGTTGTCTGGGCTGAGAACTATTATTTATTTATGCCCGAGGGGCTTATGATATTTTCTGGACTAAGTGAGGCTTTCAGGCCTGGAGCGTGATGTGAGGAGGCTTTCAGGCCTCGAGTGTATTGTGAGGAGGCTTTCAGGCCTCGAGTGATATGTGAGGAGGCTTTCAGGTCTCGAGTGTGATGTGAGAAGGCTTTCAGGCCTTGATTTATATGCCACGAGGTGGCTTGATATTGCGTTTGGGCCGTAAGGGGCCCCTCCCGGA
>NW_017684930.1:0-7170 GCF_001879085.1 Nicotiana attenuata | reverse complement strand
TGCATACCTTAGCTGAATTCACGCCTTGCATCACTTTACTCACCGGAACCCAATAACATTTTCTGATCAACTTAGTCGAAATCCTACTAATCTGATGCTCCCATTACATCCCATGACAGACATAGGTCTTACTCCAACTCTTACAATACCGCCACGACGAGAGAGATGTGCAGAAATTCATAACCAACTACCGAATCAACAATTCATTGGGTCTATACTCCTGTCAAGAACCATCACTGCATTCTGGGCCGAATAATGGCTTAGCTCCTTAATGTACTTCATATACTCGGATTGCACGGATCTTAAAACCAATAATCTCGTCTCACCCAGTACGAACTACTCAAGCAATATGCCACCCCGGACATGATCAAAAGTCTCAATTGATGCCACAATGTGCCAATAGGCTACTGATTCGAGCGCGATACAAGGAAGAAGAAAAATGAACTATGAAAAGGAGATCCAATTACCCCGCTCGCGAATCATACCTGCGACGCGGGCAACATACTAAACAGACACCCCGCTCGCGAATTATACATGCGACGCGCGTTCACAGCTAATACGAGCTTTCCTCCGAAAAGATAGGAAAAGAAACACATAAAGGCAGATATAGGGAACTGTACTGAACATCACGTTGTTGCGGCACGCAACCCGATCCAAACAACATAACCATGGCGGCATGCCACCCGATCCAAATAACATACCCATGGATTTCCTCACATTTTAGTATATTGTTAATTGACCTCTAGTAAGAGTCAAAGTCGACAATCTCGTCTCTACTTCTTCGAGATTAGACGGGATACTTGCTGAGTACACGTTGATTACGTACTCATACTACACTTCTGTGCATTTTTGTTGCACATGTATATTTTACACTAGATGGCAGCACGGATGGTTTGGGGACTAGGTGAGCTGCATTGTTCGAGACGACCCGCAGCTAGTGTAGTTCCCTTCCAGTACTTTATTTATTTATTCCCTGTCTACTGTATTTCGGACAGACATTGTATTTTATTCTCCTTATCAGTAGTTGCTCATGCACTTGTGACACCGGGTTCTGGGATGGTTTTGAAATGTTTTGAATTGATTGCTATTATTTAATTCAAAATGAAGCAGCTACTTTTGTACTTATGAAATTTAAAGGAAAATCTTGGACTTTTCAAAAATTGTTAAAATTGGAGTTTAATTAAGTATTTAGTAGGCTTGCCTGACAACGGTGTCCGGTGCCATCACGACCCGTAGTGGATTTTGGGTCGTGACATTTTAGGTAACTTTGTTCAAGGTATAAAAACCTGAGCACATCTTAGAGTTTGTCTCAACGGATAAATGTTCGAAATAGAATTCACTACATTTTCCCATTGAAGCCTAGAAACATGAAGATAGATTTTCAACCATTATTGCACTTTGAATATTGAGGCATCTCCAAAGCAAGGGATTTGGTGTTGCATGAGATGAACAAAGAATCATATATAATCCTAGGTGTTAGGATCGGAAAAATCAAGTGTCATGCTGAAGCTAGCAAGCAAACCTTGAGCGACGATAAATCATACAACAAAGAGAAATATACCAAAAGAGACGCAAACATATAACGTGGTTCGGTTAACTGACTTACATCCATGGCGGAGATGAGCAATCCACTATAGTAAAAGAGAGTACAAAATATCGAGAGAACAGCCTCACGAAGAGGCAAACACAAGTGACACACCTGAATATTGCATCACGACTTCTAATAAGTTTATTGTCAACTGGATCATAAATATGGTAAGAAAATTATGGCAAACACCTAGCAATTCTCCCCCTTGGCCTGAATTTTCTGACAAAATAAACTTGATCCACATTCTTCACATAGCCTTCAATAGGTCGCATCTCCAAATTTCCACCACAAAGTTTGTCTCAACGTGCGTAGCACACCGGTCAAATTTCTCAAACAAAAGTCACGATTATCGTCAAATATGTTGCGGCTAGAACTGAACACGCCAAGATGAACCTGTCTTGAACCTCCACTACAACACTATGCATTTACAGCTACAAAATATATTGTAGCTAAATATGAAAAATCCCGTTGCTAAACACTTTAGCCACAATATTTTTTTTCCGTAGCATTCGTAGTAAGAAGTAGCGTAACTAAAAGTTAGCTACAGACATGACATGGTTCGTGGCTAAGGACTAATATTTATTGCTACGAATATTTTTGGTATTGTAGCAATATTAACAGAACTTTTTTTGCCACAAAATATATACTTATAGCAAAAACTCTTATTCTTTTGCCACAACAAATAAACTTTGTAGCAATCTTTATGTTGTAGCCACAAGGTGTTTTATCGTGGCAAAAGAATTAATTTATTTGCTACGAAAATTCATATGTTGTGGCTATTTTTATACCTCAGTCTCGTGGCAATTGTTCTTTTATTTAGCTACGAGTTCATAAATTTACAGCTACAATCGAAGTATTTGGCACAAAAATTTTCGTATGTAGCTAAGAATTCATTCTTCTTGCCATAAAATCTATAGTATTCAAGCTATAGTTTAATCATTTGCTACGAAAAGTGAAAAAATAACTATCAACTATATATATGTGTAGCCTCGAATTCTAAATTTTTATTGCTATAATCGAAAAATTTGCCACAAAATAATTGGTCACAGAATTTTCATCCTGCAGCTAAAATTTCAAATATTTTTGATTCCAAAAGATATACATAAGAATTGTTACAATGTAGCTAAGAATTAAAAAAAATTACACTCCACAAATTACTTATAATTCTTCTACAACACCATCTACACAAAGTAGCACCGTCTTCTCCTTCCTCGCTTCCCAACATAGCACCGCCTTAACTGCACTTTAGCTTTAGTCTTAATTTGTCAAATTTGCCTGTTAATGATAAAGTATTTTAATACCCGAAAGCAAAAAATAATCGATCACATATGCAAAAGAGGTAGTTAGTCACTATATTGCTTCAAAAATTAATTAATGAAGCAAAATACATATTGCTTGCAAGGATTAAGAACATCAGTACTGCAATTTAATCTTAACCGAGTCTCATTGGTGCTTTCTAAGTTACAAATCACTTTGCAATTGGAGGCGGATCATATTGCCTGGCACTAGACTAAAATTTTAACTGATATGGATTAATTCTTTTTGGCATTTTAGCCGGAGAAGGCAACATTTGACAATTGTATGAGTTCACTAAGGGGTCGTTTGGTTGCCGGTTAGAGTTATGCAGGTATTAGTTATACATGTATTAGTTATGCAGGGATTAGTTATGCAGGGATAAGTAATGCAGGGATTAGTTATGCAGGTATTAGTTATGCAGAGATTATTTTTTTGAATGTTTGGTTTGTTGTATTAGAAATTGATATACATTATATAAATTTTAAAGTAAAATGCTTGTTTACAACTATACCCCTGGCTTTCTTTTGCATTGTTTTTTCTCTCTTTCCATTTATGTAGGAAACAATTCAGTTAGGAACTTTGGGTGTTACTTTCACTTCTTCGTCATACTACTGAACTATGGAAGTTTAGACATATTTGATTTTCACTTCTTAGTTTTGGTATTTCCATTTTCTAGTGGCTTCTCCAGTTTGCTTTTGCTAGTTTGTTCTTTAAAAATGAGAGAAGACAAGGTATATAGTTGGCAAGTGAAAGCAAGTGAAACCTGTTGACGGGTTGGCAGAGAAATAAGGAAGCCTTATGTGTAAAGTGATCGGGGTAAATTTGTCATTTCAGTATTTTATCCATGTATTACTAATACATGTATTAGTTATTCCATCTTCTACCCCGCATAAAACAATACGCAGATTGACTCATAACTTATACATGTATTATTTATGCATAATTGAAAAATGTCAACCAAACATGGTATTAGTTATGCAGAATTTTATACAAAATAACTATTGCCTACCAAACATGGTACAAGTTATGTTACCCCTTATACATGAATAACCTTTCTTCTAACCAGCTACCAAACGACCTCTAAAGGTACAATTGAGTTTAAACTTCAATACAAAGATGCAAGTTCGATTAGTAAAAATATAAATTGAATAAGACAAGAAAACAAGAATTTTTAACATATAATAAAAGAGAAAAGTACAAAGCAACAAAAAAATTTAAAAACCTGTAGACTTCGTAAACTTCTTAAAGGATCTTGATCCCAAATTTGTAATGTTGCTTTGCTGTTACAGTTCACGAACTATGGCTCCTCTTCAAAATCTTCAAACTTTCACTCACTATATATCAAAAATAAGGCAGAATATTAAATTGCAGAATAATTCGCAAAACTAAATCCAAAAAATTCATGTCAAGTAGGTATGAGAAAATTCACAAACCGTAAAATAGAGATACGAGCTTACCTCTATGAGGTTCTCTCTCACTCTTCTTCTATGTCGTTCTCGCATATTTTAGTTTATCCATAGTTGAAGTAAGAATTGAAAAAGTGGGGAAGGGGACGTAGGGGTAGGATTGGCGGCTGAAGAGTTTAGAACGTAGTTTAGGTTTTGATGATTTACTTTTGGCCAATTGCAATTGTCCTTTGTCATTTATATAATATAATTTTGCTTTCTTTTATTAATTAGTTAATACTACATCTTAATTCAGTAGATGCAAAAATATATAAGTGCTAACAATTATAAGTAAAAACACTACTATGAAAAGAATAAATATATAATTTATGTTAAGTAACATTGAAAAATAAACTATTTGCATAAAATAAAGATATTCTAAATCAAAATTTTTCTTTAAAGTTTCTTTCATCCTATATGATATTGTTAGTAGTTTGTTATATACTCCTATTTTTATTATATTAGATTCGTATTTTAGTGTTTAATTAGATTTATAAAATTTTTATAATTATTCAGATTGAATATAATTAGTGAGCAATGTAAATAATTACAAGCACAAAGTTACTGTATAATTACATATTTATTTAAATTATATTGGAAAATCACAAGTACTACTTTGTTTGATATGAATTATTATATACTAATTAATTTTTTATACACTCATTTATCAAGCAATATTAAATTCTCAAATTTTTGAAATAAAACATAATATATTAAAGTTTTTAAGTTTATAAAACATCGGATAATAGTCATAAAAAGACAATATCCTCTTTATGTATACGAATTATATTAAATTCTTAATTCTTTGATTCAGTAATAGAAATAATTTATTGTACAATATAGTTAGTACAAGATTATAGTTGTTTAATTTTGAAATAATTAGTCATGCACATAATTGTGGGATATAATTCCATTTTTTAATTATAATTGAAACTTATACGGTCAGACATCTTTATAACAATATCCTCATACATAAACCACTCACTATAAAAATCAAGTTTTTCTCATAACCAAGTTTTATATTTATATATAATATATATCCTCTATAACGATGTTTCACTATAACAACAAAAAAAAATATCGAAATAAAAAAGGCCGTTATAGGGAGGTTTGACTGCACGTAAGACTTATTTAATAAAAATTATAATATAATCAGTTTTTCTAGGGACTTGGATGTCAACCATAATAAATTCTTTATTATTAGTGTAACTATACATAGTAAAATTAAATACTATATCTCCTATATTATGAATATTTTACGGTTACACTTCCTCTGAGGTATATCCATAACTAAAAGTATTTAAAATATACTTATTAAAAAAATTAAAATTTTAAAAAAGTTTTACGTATTATATTTACAAAATTTAACAGAGAAGCTAAATATTTTTGTTGAATTTTTTTTTGTTCATGCATTTAATTAAATATAAATTGCTTAATAAGATATGCAAATAGTGAAAACTTTCTTAAACTTTAAACGTGTAAGTTATCTGTATCTTTAATTAATTATAAAATACTTATTGCATATGAATAACTCAATATTATTTTAGTTTGTTTATTTCTTGAACCGCTTAAAAAATATCTTAAATTTGTTGTATGCTATTTTTTGTGTGTAGAATTTTCATTATATAAGATGCTTACATATATTTAGAAAAATAAGAATAGTATCATTATAGTTAAAGACTTTTGGAAGATAAAACTATTTTTCCAAATATATGACAATTCTAGTTATCTTATTAAGTATTTTGGGTTTGTTTAAGAGTTAAGAAAGATGAATATTTTTACACAAAAATTATTATCCTTTTTAATCAACTTCATGAATAATGGTTTCCAACAAAAATGTTTTTAATCCCTTTTCAAAATTTTATAAAAATAAGTACATGAATAATGCTATAATTGTAATTTATTATTAATAGTTTTATTTTAATAAACATAGTTACCTCATAGAGGGTGTAAGTGTAAGATTTTTATAATATACTGGAAGTAAGTTTGATTTTAAAATACAACAAATGTATCTAAAAATTGATTGATATTACAATGATTAAACCTAAAAATTAAAATAAATAATAAAGTTAGCGATAGAGTTTTCATTTCAAGATCTTCTGCTATATGTTAGTAGAAAAACTAGCAACAAATTTTATTTTTCGTCGCAAACCCGTCGCTATTTTACTATACTTTTTTCATTTTAGTTTTTGTTCTGTTTAAATTCTATTTTAAGATTGAAGATGTTTTTCATTTTACTCTTTCTTATTTAGAATTTAATTAATTCTTCAAGTTATATACATTGTCGCTTTTTCCAAATTTTTATATGAAATTATTTTATCATAACCGTATATTAATTCTAGACCAACTCTTGTCATGACTTTGATAGTCGAAGTAAAAGAATTCATCTACGAATTTATTTGCAACTAATTTATATGGTTAAAATATTATTACTGCAACAATAACCTCAAATGAATGACAATATATATATATATATAGTTATGGTCAATTATGAAAGGTAATTGCCTATTATTCATTTGTCACGACAAATAATTGGAACTATTAAGCTAACTATTTGTACGTTTTTGTAACTTGAAGCAAAAATATCAATTAATTAAAAGATTGTGTTTTAACTGATTTAATGTGGTTAAAATGTTATTATTGCTACAGCTTCAAGTCGTTGCAAAAACTTATGAATAGCTATAAAATTTCATCACAACTATAAATATGTGGTTATATCATTTATGACAAATAATTGTAGTTATTAAGCCGACTATTGCCACGACTTATTTAGAAATTTTGAAAGCTAAAAATTGTTTTGCTTCAGCTATAGCATTTTAATTAATAATTTATTGTGACTAA
>NW_017684929.1:0-7172 GCF_001879085.1 Nicotiana attenuata | reverse complement strand
GTCTTTTTTTCCCCATAGATATGTGCCTCTATGCTTGAAAGAATTAATGTAATGATCCGATGACGCCAAACTTTTATTTTTTTAAAACTCATGTGACTGAACTTAGAATGAAAGTCTAAGTTGCCTACGTACCTCGGTGAAGAGGATCAAGTCATAACATAGTTCAAAGGGATGAGTTTTTTTTTATGTCCTAATTTTGCCTAGGTCGCGTCTCGCGAGGTTTCAACCTAGCGGACTTATTATTTTTTTATTGGGCTGTACACAGTTTAGACTCATGCGGGCAAAGAGTGTAGCAACATGCAGTTTAGGCTCATGCATCAAGGAGCATCATAACTTGCAGTTTAGACTCGTGCGTCGAGGAGCATCGGTGACTTTCATGGGAAGTACTGCTTTAGAAATTTTTCCTTGATCGGACCAACTCTAAGACCATCCTTATCATCAATTTTGCATGCGCCACTTGAATAGGCTTCCTTCACAACATATGGCCCATCCCATTTTGAGGTAAACTTGTCGCCAATGCGTTTGTTGAGGATTATGGGTCGTTGAACAGCTAGGACTAAGTCTCCCACTTGGAATGATCGTGGCCGCACTTTCTTGTTGAAGGCTCTAGCTAGTCGAGCTTGATAGCACTCCAATTTTTGTTGCGCTTCCAATCTTTTCTCATCCAATGCCTCTAACTCTGCTAGGCGAAGTTGAGCATTCTCTTCGAACATGAGTCCTTCTTGGATTGCTATCCGCAATGATGGAATTTGTTGCTCCAACGGCAGGACTGCTTTTACGCCATATACCAAAGAGTAAGGAGTTTCTTGTGTAGCAGTTCTGAAGGTTGTCCGGTATACCCATAAAGCTTTACCAATTTTCTCATGCTAGTCTCTTTTGTTCTTTGCAACAACTTTCTTCAAAAGGTTACCAAGCGTCTTGTTAAAAGCTTCAGCAAGGCCGTTGGCAGGTGCATTATTGTTAGTTTATATGAGTCCACCAAACTATATCGAGACCAGGTCCTCTATGAGTTTCCACTGAGAAGCTAATAAAACAATAAGTAAAGAAGATAGGGAGTTTTTACGTGGAAAAATCCCTGCTCAAGGGGATAAAAAGCCACGACCTACACTGGTCGGATTCAACTTCACTATGAGCAACTTTTAGATTACAACCTATGCAATCTAGGAATTAAACTCTTAATCTCTCACTAACTTGTAATACACCTATTACAAGCCACTTTGCAATACACCTATTACAAAGACTTCAACTCATGACTAACTCTAGTCACGACACAAACACTAAGGGTTTATGGTTTTACAAGGGAGTTCCTAAGCAGCGCTTCTAGATAAGCAAAGTAGGAATTACAATTAAGAACAATTACAAAGTTACAACTCAACTAAGGACAACAAGATACTAGATTTAGGAACTGGTCCGTAATAGTGTTAAACTTTGTTCTTAAACACTTGAGAATTGAATGCTTGATCTAAGAATGGTTGGAGTGCTTGAATGATCAAGTTGATTCTCAAGTGTTCAAGTGATGTTTTGTTGTATTACACTAGTTAATACAACTTGGATGACATCACTTGAATGATGTAATCACTTGATTGGCCAAAGGACAAGTGACTGCAGAACTGTGCTGCACTGTTTCTGTGTACAGTGCAGGCAGCCACTTTCCAGCTATACACAGTTGACTTCGTACTGCTGTCAGGGAAGCACAAGGGTATCAGGTCCCAGTGTTGATTCTCTATCTTCTAAAATTGTAGCAGTTCACATTAGCTGGAGTCCGTTGATTTGCGATGTGTACCAAGTGTGTCAGGTTCCTTATCTGGTTCTTTGACAGTAAAATTGTTAGATCATCAAAACATAAAGCTAAGACGTTGGACACCCATCAATTTCTCCTTTTTGATGATGACAAACATAGAAACTGATAACCCACGTTTAGAGCAAAATTAACCACATAAAGCAACAGAAACTTCACAAGTTCCCCCTGACTTTATGCTTCCCCCTTAATCAGATCCCTGTTTCATTTCAATTATACTTCCCCCTTTTGGCATCATTAAAAATACACAAGTAAGCAATCAACATAAAGAAGTCTAACCTAGCTAACTCATGCCACATATGTGCACACAACATGGTAGAAAAGAGAAACAGAGAAACATAAGCAGTAAACAGCAAAAGATGCCTTTGCTATACAGCAAAAGGCAAAGATTGGACTGTTTTTAGCGGGAGCAGTACAGGTGCATCCCATCCACATCACAAAAAGAAACAAAAACAACTGCCATAGTCATCAAAACAAAAACAGAAAATCCAGAAACTGGTCATTGAAAGGGCTGCCTAGGGAACACTAGGAGGAAAGGGCTTGGAAGCTGCAACAAGGGTGTTGAGAACTAGATCTATTCGGGAATTCGCCAACATTTGCTCGGTGAGCAATTTCTCCTTCAGGTTCTCCACTTGTGCCCTGAGATCAACATTTTCTTTGGTCAGACGAGATATCTCCTCATTTGACCCCGGGACCCCTTGGGCCTGCTGACCTTCCAGGATAGCGTTCCTTGCCTTCAGCCTTCGAATCTCCTCAGTTGCACTATTTTGAGCATTGATGAGCTGAGAGATTGTCGAAGTGCTGCCAATTCCTCCATTCTTTTCCACACACTCACATTCCTCCAAAGTTGTTTGAGAGAAGGTCTGCTTCTTGGTCCCTACTTTGAACTGTCCCAATGGCACTTTGAAGAACTTAAAGATGGGCGTAAGAAGAAACCCATATTGAAGACCATGGTTGCCATCCTTGAAAGTCGCCACCTTCTGCATATGCTCAATCATGATGGATTTACAGCTTTAGATCCATCCAATGCTTCCATCAGATATAGGTCAGATTTAGAAGTAATGGACCTTCTCTCAGCACTGGGTAGAAGAACCTTTTTCACCAGTTCGAACAATAACTGATAAAAAGGAAGCAAGGATTTCTTGTGAACCCGTTCCCCCTGCTGGGCGGCACCTTCCTTCACAATAGCATTCCTGAAATTTGACCCACGGACATTCTTCACAGAAGATTTACAAATAGCAGGGACCTTAAGAATGTCCCCAAGTAGAGCAACATCAAACACAATATCCACCCCATTAACTAAAGCGCAAATATGGCCAGTGTCAATAGGAAAGAGGTCGGCGTAGAAGCTTTGGACCTCATCCTCATAGACCTTGGGCGCATCCATTGTGAACAGATGTCCTCACTTCTGAAACTCGACCATCTCAATTACTTGTCTCATGCTGGCCATGTCAAAAATTGTTGGGTCAAAAGTGCGACCCCACAAGACCTTTTGGTGCGTCAATCGTTTTGTATCAGACATACTCTCACCTTTCACTCTCTTTGAAGAATCAGGCTCCCTCACAGTTTCCAACTTTCTCTTTCCAGACTTCACACTCGATTTTCCTTGTCCACTGGACTTGTCCCACACATCCTCATTGGATAATGACTGGGTGTTGATACCCAATTTTTCCCTGTATTTTTTAAATATGCATAATACCCTCAAGATAGCCTATATAGGCATATATGAGTACATCCCAAGTTTTATTATTTTTCCTTAATTTTTCAAAGATGTTTAAACCAATTTACTGCCCTATTTTATCAAGAAAAACATATAATTCTCACCAAAATTATCATTTTGGTGATTCATTTGTTGGATTCTCATGTTTATACTAAAATATAGCTAAGATATTTTTTACGTATTTTTACAAATTTATTTTAGTATTTTAAGGACAAAATTGCATAATTGCAATATTAGCCATTTTTTAGGTTTAAATTCGTCTCATGTTTATAAAATGGGATTTTATACTTTTAAATTGTTAATTATACACTATAATTATTTTATAACTTTTAATTAGTTTTTAGAAATTTATTTACTATTTTTATAAATTAAATGGGAAAAAGGGGCTATTTAACTTATAGCCAGATTTTGTCTCCTAATTTAGCCTGATTAAACCCAATACCCCAACCCAATTAAACCAAACCAATAGACCCAAGCCCAATTCCAGATCTACCCAACCCAATCTGATTGAATCTTGGCCGTTGATCAATTTTGATCAACGGTCAGGATTCTTTCTTTCCAAATTAAACCAAACGACCCCCCAAACCCCTCTCATTCCTCACTCAACCGACCCTCTCCTCCATCTCTCTATCTCTAGTTCTCTCTAGAACCTTTCCCCTCCCCTTCAGCTCCGGTGAGTCTCACTCACCTTCTCCGGCCACCTCCTGGCCTGAATCTATGGTGGTCTCACCACCTACCGGCCCTCTAAGATTCCTACACACCTGTTTGCTGAGGTTTAATGGTCTGAATACGAAGAGCTTCATCCAGACCTTGTTGGTTCAAGTTTTTATGGCCATCTCCGGCCTTGCTCCGGCACGCCATGTCTGTTTCGAGCCTGGCGTCGCCTCCTCCTGGTTAGATCAACAACGATCCAAGTCTTTCTCACTGTTTAGGTTCCTCTGAAACCCTAGCTTATGAGGTTCTTCTATTTTTCTGTAGATCTGTTCTAGATCCGTGTTTTCCCTAAACTTTTAAACGATCTCTTGGTATTTCTTTCAAAAGTTATGCTTTCAAAACCTTTATATTTTTTCGATTTAGGGTTTTTCTTTTTGAGTTATTTAGATATTTTTCTACTGTGTTCTTTATATGTTCCTCTACTGTGTTCTTTATATGTTTCTTTTGAGTTCTTTATATGTTTCTAAATTGTGTTCTTAATAAGTTTCTGTTACCAAGTTCTTTGTGTGTTTCTCTTGCTGTGTCCTGATTGGTTTTCTTCTACTATGTTTCTTATCAGCCTCTTCCACTATGTTTCTTTGAGTTCTTTTTCTGTGTCTCGCATGTTGTTCTTGTACTAAGCTTCTCATGATTTTCCGCTACTGAAAGAACGTGTTAAAGGTCTCAATTCCTTTCTGAAACCATTGAGCCAGTTTCGATTAGTACCCTTTTTCTTGATTGCTTGTCCTCTCATCTCTGTTCTCGATTGATGGTAGAAACCCTAGAATTTGGGGGTTCTTCCGAGTTTTGAAACCATTGGCTATGTGATTTTCTTGAATTGGTTTTATTTTAAAAAAAAACTAACTCTTTTAGACCTATTTCGAGTTTCAGAACTGAGCTTTGAAATCTCGATTTCTTTAAGCAATTCTAATTCTCTAACAAACTCTTCTAGTCCTTATACTGGACCTTTTGTATGCTATTTGATACTATCTCTTCTACATTACTGACCTATGTGACTACCTACTGATTTTGCAATAGCATGACATTTTCTTTGCCTAGCATGTTTGTGTACTCTTTATACTTGCTGAACTTCCCTCTAAAAATGGCTGTCAATTTTGATTGATTTCAGACTTCCTTGTGTAAGTTTGATTGATTTCTTTCCTTGTTTGTTGATTTCCCCTGTTACTCGATTTGAGTCAAAAACTTTCCTTAGCCTATTTATGAGCCAGTAATTTCAAACCTCTGACCCCTTGATTTATTGAACACTGATGGAACCTTACCTTATTTGTTTTAACCGTGTATTTCAAAATTCTTCCCTTAATTAAAACCGCTATGTATTTATCCCTAATTGCCTACTTTGCACAAGATGTTTATTTAATTTCTTTCCTTAAATAGTTTTACCATTTGAGTCTGAATTCCTTAATTAAAGGAAGTCTTGTATTGATTGATTTTTTTAATTGATATTCAGTTCCTTAATTGTTTTCTTACCTTGTTTCTGCCTGTTCTTCACACTATAAATGAACGACCCTTTTATTGACATACACAGACAATCACTTATAGTCTTTCTGAACCTACACTTATACTCAAAAGTATTCTCTCTTGTTTGCTTATACTGTGGCCTATTACAAGACCTGTTGCTTGCTTTCTCTCTATTTGTTTCTTTGAAACTGGTATGTCCTGATTTAAGTTTCAGCACCACAACAATGTGTTTATTTACTGCTTTTGTATCCCTGTTTACTGCTTATGTATAGTTCAACACTCATTCTAGTTTATTAATTTGTTTTTGCCTGTTCTATTATGAATCCCAAACCCTTGCCCCCCTATCTGTTTAAGCTATGGTTTGAGGCATGGCAATATGCAAGTTATTGTCCGTGAATTAAAGTTGATCCCCTGGGGATCTTAGCCTCTAATAGTATGTATTCTGGCACGCTTATAGGAGTGCTAGCACTCCCCATTGCTGGGCATGCCTAAAGTCTGCCTTTGCCTAAGTGACAGGCTCTTTACAATCCCTTATTCCCCTGAATCCACTTGTGTGTGCTTATTTGTAGTTGATTCCCTCTTCCATTTCCCTTTTAGCATTCTGATCTGCACTTGCACACCTTCTTAGTCTTTAAGTTCTGCCCCCCTCTTGTGATCCTTGCCTTGGGACCCTTTGAGTTCCCTCTGAACTTGGACACTTGAGGGCTGGCCTTTCCACACTGCACTCATCCCCTAATCTGGCAATACATTTGGGTGTGAGCATTGCCGGAGTCCCTTTGAGGCTCTTAGGGAACTTTGACACACTCAAATGGAAGAAAGGCTTTGGATCGTGATCTCATGGAGTTGGTTTACCTCATATTTCAGACATGAAGTTTGAATCAGGCTCGCCTTGGTTGTACTTTTATTTATATTTTTTCTAATGTTTTTTTACTTTAATCTGGGCAGTAATAATTTGTAATAAACTCTTGGGGATGGTTAGTGAAAAGGGACGGGTAACTATGTATGCAAAAAGGGTAGATATCATGCCTATAGGAGTTTTGAATTCTGCATATGCACATAGAAATCATACCTATAGGTCCTTTGAATTCTGTGTACCCATCATTCACATAAGAATCATGATCATAGGACTACTACATTCATATGTTCCTAAGTCTTAAAACAAGTTTCCTGCATTTTATACCATGTTCAAAATCAACTACGCGTAGAAAGCATGCCTAAAGGAACTCCTAATTGAATCTGAATCGCCTCATTCACATATGGAACTAAAATCAGCAACAACAGGTACTATTAGCTGTAGAACTTATAATCTTCGTTAAAAATGGCCTTTCTTTTAACAATCTAATTCCTCTTTTAATCAGTATGTGTCCAGTTCAAACCCTGTTACTTCGTTGCTTTCTGAAAGAAATAGATATCATGCCTATGGGATCCTTGTCCAACACTTAGGCGAGCCTTAGGGTAAAAGTTATAAACTGAATCAGTTCT
>NW_017684928.1:0-7173 GCF_001879085.1 Nicotiana attenuata | reverse complement strand
CGTGGTGCTTTGAGTGCTGAGTAGCTCATAATCTTGTTGGACTTGAGACCCTCTTCCACCATACTTCCCATCTTCACGACCTCATTGAAAGTTTTCCCTACAGTGGACACCAGATGACCATAGTAAGTTGGCTCCAAAGCCTGAAGGAAATAATCAACCATCTCATTCTCTTTCATCGGAGGATCAACTCTTGCTGCCTGTTCTCTCCAACGGAAACCGTACTCTCTAAAGCTTTCTCCGGGCTTCTTCTCGATTTTGGTCAGTGATAGACGGTCCGGGACAATTTCGAGATTGTACTGAAAATGACATGCAAAAGCTTGAGCCAGGTCATCCCAGGTGTACCACCGAGCATGATCTTGTCTTGTGTACCACTCCAACGCTGCGCCACTTAAGGTTTGACTAAAGTAGGCCATTAATAGCTCATCTTTTCCTCCAGCTCCCCTCATTTTGCTGCAAAATCCCCTCAGGTGGGCCACCGGATCACCATGGCCATCATACAAATCAAACTTTGGCAATTTGAACCCCGCTGGCAGCTGGACATCGGGAAACAAGCACAAATCCTTGTAAGCCACACTCACTTGACCCCCGAGACCTTGCATATTTCTGAAGGACTGCTCTAAACTTTTGACCTTTCGTATCATCTCCTCTTGCTCAGGGTTTTTGGGAGGTTTCTCTTCTTCAGCTGAGAGATTAAGATGGGGAGCGTAAGAGCATGGTTNAAGTTAAGATCCTTCTGTTTGAACAGATGCCGCAGACTCCGTGATCGGTGTATATCTCGCAAGGGAAACCGTACAAATAGTGCCGCCAAATTTTCAAGGCATGAACAGTAGCTGCTAACTCAAGGTAATGAACATGATAGTTCTTCTCATACACCTTCAGCTGTCTAGACGCGAAGGCAATCACCCTACCATCTATCGCGCTGAGTCCAATACGTGACGCATCGCAATACACACTGTAAGACCCCGAACCTGTAGGCAATACCAATATTGGGGCTGAAGTCAAAGCAGTCTTGAGCTTTTGAAAGCTATCCTCACACTCCTCCGTCTAGCGGAATGGAGCACCCTTCTGGGTCAATCTAGTCATAGGTGCTGCAATAGATGAGAAACCCTTTACAAATCGACGGTGATACCCCGCCAAACCAAGAAAACTCCGGATCTCAGTAGCTGAGGACGGTCTGGGCCAACTTTGCACTGCTTCAATCTTCTTCGGATCTACCTTGATCCCTTCACTCGATACAACATGACCCAAAAATGTCACTGAATCTAGCCAGAATTTGCACTTTGAAAATTTTGCAAATAACTTCTTTTCTCACAAGGTCTGGAGCACAGTCCTCGAGTGTTGCTCATGATCCTCCTGGCTCCGGGAGTACACCAGAATGTCGTTAGTAAACAGAATGGCGAATGAGTCAAGATATGTCCAGAATACATTGTTCATCAAGTGCATGAATGTTGTTCGGGCGTTGGTCAGCCCAAAAGACATCACAAGGAACTCGTAATGACCATATCGAGTCCTGAAGGCCGTCTTCGAAATATCTAGCTCCCGAATCTTTAACTGATGATAGCTTGAACGTAAGTCAATCTTGGAGAACATTCTGGCACTGTGTAGGTGATCAAATAGGTCATCAATACATGGCAATGGATACCTGTTCTTCACTATGACCTTGTTCACTTGGCGATAATCAATACACATGTGCATGGAACCATCCTTTTTCTTTACAAACAAGACTGGAGCACCCCAAGGCGACACACCGGGCCGAATGAAGACCTTATCAAGCAACTCCTGCAACTGCTCCTTTTAACTCCTTCAACTCTGGTGGGGCCATATACTATGGAGGAATAGAGATGGGCTGAGTGCCCAGTAATAAATCAACACCAAATTCGATATCCCTATTAGGCGGCATGCTCGGAAGATCCGCCCGGAATATATCTGGATAATCCCTCACTATCAGAACTGACTCGACGGTAGGAGTATCAATACTGACATCTTTCACACTGTTAGATACGCATCACGCCCCTTCTTAACCATCCGCTGAGCCTTTAGAAATGAAATAACCGTACAAGAAACATAATCTAAAGTGCCTCTCTACTCTAACTGTGGTACTCCTGGGATAGCCAGCATCACGGTCTTAGCGTGACAGTCAAGAATAGCATGATAGGGAGACAACCAGTCCATGCCTAAAATAATACCAAAGTCTTCCATATTGAGTAATAATAGATCGGCTCTGGTCTCAAAACCCCCAAGAACAACTAAACACGACCGATACACACGGTCAACAATAAATAACTCTCCCACAGGTGTAGACACAAAGACGGGGGAACTCAAAGAATCACGGGATACACCCAAATATGGAGCGAAAAAAGATGACACATAGGAATAAGTGGAGCATGGGTCAAATAAGAATTAAGCATCTCTATGATAGACCGGAACAATACATGTGATGATAGAGTCGGATGCAACTTCGTCTGTCCTAGTAGGAAGAGCATAATATCTGGCCTAGACTCCCCCTCTAGGGCAAACTCTACCTTCTCTACCTCCACCTCGAGCTGGCTGTGCAGGTGGAGTGGCAGATGGTGCGGTAACCATAACCTGAGGACTCGGTGGAGCACATAAAGCTTGAGTACTCTATGTAGGTGCACCCTTCATGAGTCTGGGGCAATCGCTCACCATATAACGAGTGTCACCGAACTCAAAACAAGCTCTCGGAGGACATGGCTGTTGTGGCTGGCACGGACCTGATCAGCTGGACTAACCGCTAAAAGCACCACGTGCAGGAGGTGCACTCAACAATGGAGGTGCATAATAGGAGCCTGAGGCCTAGGAGTGGCCAGAATACCGCTGGAAGCTGGAAGTACTGAATGAAAAGGGAAACCCACATAGCCCCTACCATGACGAGCTGCAACTGAGGCACAGGCACCACTATATGTGCCAAAATTTCGAGAACTCTTGGCCTCCTACTCCTCTCTCTCTCGAGTCAACATACCCTCTTATCTCCTAGCGATCTCCACTACCTACTGGTATGTAATGTCCATCTCCAGTTCTCAGGCCATGCTAAATCTGATACTGGGGTTGAGCCCCTCAATAAAGCAACGACTCACCCTCTAACAGTAGCAACCAAGGCTAGTACATTCCTAGCCAAATCACTGAACCGGACCGCATACTCTGACACGGTCATAGAGCCCTGGCGCAACTGCTCAAACTCTGTGAGCCATACATCTCTGAGACTCTGGGGAACATACTCCCTCAAGAACATATCGTAAGAACTTAGTCCAGTGTCCACTCTATTTGGCTAGCAGTGAGGGACCGGAAATATGTTGTCCAACCCGTGACTCCTTCTGGCAATTTGACCCCTTTAATCCTTGTGTAAAATTCTTCTATGCATGTTTTTTCTGGAGACCCATAGCTCAAAAACTGAGGACGATGACACAGGTGCTCGATCATCCACATTTGTAACAATAGACTGCACCCCTCGAAGAAAGCTTCCCCGGCCTTGCAGGCTGTAAGAGCACGGAAGATGTCGGCCAATATCATAGGTGCAAGAGTACTTTTGGCCTGAGTAATTAACGTGCTGACGACCCCAGCTATTTTTATGTCAATGTTCTCATCCTTCCTTGGAAATATTAAAAGCCCGAGGAAAGCCACCATAAAGGCGAAACGTCGATGCTCCTCCCACTTCTGGCGGTTTCCTTTGCTACATATCTTACTTTCCAGGTTGTTGAATCCCCCGATATGGCCATATCGATGATATATGAAGCTCAGAGTACAAAAGTCGTTTGCCAGATCTGTGTTGTGGACGGTTCTGACTATTTTCAAAGAATCTAAAAATTTATGCACGGCTACAACTCTGGGGGCAACCAAGTATTTGTGCCTCAACGGAACCTCATCTTTCCCAATGTAGCCAGCTATTTCCTCTAATGTCGGGGTAAGCTCAAAGTCCGAAAAATAGAACACGTTATATGCTGGGTCCCAACATGTGACCAGTGCTCTAATAATATCTCCCCGAGGCACAATATCGAGCAAACCAGTAAGCCCTTTCAAATATTTCTTGACTGCATCCTGCCCTTCTCCGCCTAAATCGTTCCACCACAGACGTAACTCCAAAGGGATTTTATGCATGATTGAAAATAATTCATTTTGAGTCGTGCTCATCCTGCACATTTATTAAGGTGATTTTAATCACTTATTGTGACCTAAAAGAGAAAATGGCACAACTTCTGTTCAAATTTCCAGTTTAAACAAACAGCCGGTATTGCGGATACGGCCTTTCAGCACTTCATAAGGAAGATTTTAAGGCTGTGCCTGCTAACCGTTTAGAAGATGACTCAGGGTGGCTGTTCTTGCAAAAACAGCCTTCCGGCGCCCTTTTGGGGACATTCGGCTTAGTTTAAACAAGAATGGCAGCACCCGACTTATTCATGCCGAAATTAAAAAAAATTTGGCATTTTTGGCTATTTTTGAAAAGGGGAGGTTGGACCCGATGAGGGTTGCCTATGTATCTCACATCTGGTGAGAATCAAACCAGCGTAGTTCGGGCAAGTAAAACTAACTATTTCCGAAAACTAAACTCGTTTTGTTTTTCTTCTTCATTCATTTTTTCCTTTTTTTTGTTTTTTTTTGTTTTGGCAAATACGCTACTTCTGAAAGCAAGACTCCCTTTTTTTTGTTTTTATATTTTCCTTTTCAGTGGCAAATAAAATAAACTAATTTGAACATAAAACTCTTTTTGTTTTTCTTTTTCCATAAAAAAATACCTTTCTTTTTTTTCTTTCAATTTTCTCGAAAATCCGGCGGAATTTCGGCACTACTTGGACATTGGTTTTTCTAATATAGGTAATTAACTCTCTACACTGCTATTTTCTCTTTTTCTCTTTTTGTTTTTTTTTTCCAAATTTTTTTTTTCAAATATTCAAAGCCGGTCAGCATGCGAGTCCAAAACAAATAAATGCACAAGTAGGATGCATCAGGATGGTCCATTATTCCGGGTACACCTGTCCTAGACGGACCCAACCCCTGTGTTGAGTCCCCTAAGTCGAAATGCACGTGATGCAAATAAGCGTTCCTACTAGGGATCCGGCATGAAGTCAAGTTCTTCTAGGTTCAAAACCTGGGTATGTGTTCTAGACTGTGTACCCGAGCGGACAACTCGAGTCGAGGAGGGGGCTACGTACCGGGAACCAAAAGGCCATCCGGCTTAGTAACTTGTCCGGCCTCTTTCTTATTTCAGGGTATTGACACTAACAGAATAGGGAGTCTCAACCAGTAAGCACATCCCCGGAGGTGAGAAAAGAAGGGTCTCGGCACAATTTATATATATACAATTCAGATAATAGCAAAGCGGTAAAAAGCAACATTTTGCACATTTAGCATGAAACATGTAGGAATATCAGATAAAGCCAAATACAACAATATATCTAAGCTCGAATTCTGAACCCTGAACCAGAGATTCTGGGTTCGATCCCCAGCAGAGTCGCCAGAGCTGTCACACCTCCTTTTTACCTACACCTACTAGGGCATAAAGGAGTTTTCCCACTTAAAGGACAATCGGAACGGGATTTATTATTAAGATTTCAGAGTCGCCACTTGGGATATTAATGGTGTCCCAAGTCACCGGTTGAATCCCGATCCGAGGAAATTATGACTCTGTTAACAGTCTGCGAACCAGAAACCCGAGTAAGGAATTCTGTTAACCCTGGAGAAGGTGTTAGGCATTCCCGGGTTCCGTGGTTCTAGCACGGTCGCTCAACTGTCGTATCTGATTTTATCTGATTTCAAAACATGTTCTAACTCGTGTGCTTTTATTAGTAAACCGTTGTTATTTTTTTTTTAATAAGAATTACAACATCGTGAAAATGCGTTTCGAACCACGTCGCACCAGTGCACCCGTGATTGTTAACACATTTCGACTTCGTTGAGATTTGGATTTGGATCACATAAATGTGCACCCAAGTTTAGGGAAGTAATATTATTAAAGTACGCGCCTAAAGCAACTACGCGTTTTGGCTTTGCGAGGGCCATGAAATTCGCTAAACGGTCCGCCCGAATTCTAAGTATTTTATATAACAATCATTGAGGACCCCGCAATTTATATTTTTATTTGGCGAGGCTCGTCTCATCGTGTTGATTAAAGGCCAAACTAGAGCAAACTACAATTTTCACTTGATTTGTCTCTAAAATAAAAGAAAAAGCCTTAATTATCTATCAACCAATTAGTTCATTAAGAGGCTTAAGTCCTAGGTCTATGATTTTCAGCTTACTAGTCCCAAAACAGCCCAATACGCGAGAGTGCAACTAAATTGGGCTTCAGGCCCAGATGAGGGCCAGAAGGCAGACAACCAGTGGTTGTCAAGGCTTCATGCCATTGGGCTGAACGAGCCCAGCAACAAGGCTTAGTTCGGTACATACTGATGGTGGAACAAAACTGGAATTCACAAAATCACCATGCACAGCCATTTCACCCCTGATCAACACTTAAATTAAGAACCAACTGAAGAGAAGATAACTAAAACTGGCGTGACCTATTAATTTCGCTACTGACCTAGAATTGTCAACCTTTACATTAAACATTTGCTTAGAACTGCTCAACATGACCAATCATCAGCTTCAACTCAATTGCAAACTTAAACTACGCATGGTTTTGAATTTTACATATAAACTTGCTAGGCTAAACGAGTATAACTATACTAAATTTAAAACTAAGTAATACAAATTACATTAATACAGTTCAACCAGTCCAGTACTATGCATACTAACAATGCTAATCGAATCTCAATAAACTACTTGTCATGTTTGGTGTTGATAGCCACCTTAAGATTACTACAAATTGGAAATCAACACAGTCCAAATCGTTTTAAAGTCCTAGTACAGTCCACTGTTAATTACACTGGACGACCAACCAGATCGCACAAAATCATTCAAACATAACAGAAATACTAAACAATGGATCCATGGCTTAAACTTCAGTTTCATTTCATTTCCAGCAGGCGATCTACAGTGAAACAAGAGCGAATGTGTACCTGATTTAGAAATACAAGGAGAAATAGGATAGGTCAGCAAACAATAAACACAGCAGCAGCAGTTCACTGATGCTTGGCACAGCTCAGAAAATAAGTCAACAGCCCAGAAAAATGAGATCAATGATCCAGGAGGAGTTCACAGCAAAATAAAACCAGGAAATCA
>NW_017684927.1:0-7173 GCF_001879085.1 Nicotiana attenuata | reverse complement strand
ACTGGTCAAAACTACTAAGCTCTAACATAGCATAATGTATCAAACAGAGCATAAACTGCCCAAAAAAAATTGTCAGTGACATCTTAGATAACATAACAAAAGTTGGTCTGCTTCACAGTGTAGATTCAATTGAACTTGTTTGACTTGAACTTTTCCTTGCTGCACTCATCTGCTGAAGTTGTGACCTTGTCACTATATTTCTTCCTTTAAACTACCATCTGGAGGACTTAAATTATTAGGCCAATTTCTATGTTAGTTGCAAATGTATCCTTGAATGTCCCAGTTGATATGACTCTCTCAGATGATATACCAGCCTGTAAAATACAATGAATTAGTAAAAAAAAAAAAAACAGAACAATTCCAGCCCACAAACTGCATTACAATAAACTATACACTCTTACATTCAGGATATTAGTTTCAGTCAGAGGGTTAGTGAAAATCCCAAAACCAGTATGCCTTGGCCTTTTATGTCCAATGATTGCTGCATTAGTCGAGCCTCCTCCTAGTGCAGTTCCTCTTGTTTTTTCCCTGCCTAGTCTAGGGCCTCCTTTAGATTGAGATGTTGAAGGTTGTGTGCTAGTAGAGCTTCATGTAGAAGATGTGAATACACCCATACCAATGCCAAGTGCAGTTCCTCTTCCTTTTCCCCTGCCTAGTCTAGGGACTCTTCCTCTTCCTCTTCCCCTACCAAGCCCAGTTGATTGATTGTTGCTTTGTCTTTTTACAACACTTGTATTCTCACATATAGATGATGGATTGCTTTGTTGAGATGGTATTTTCTGAGATGATCTTGGTGGAGGTGGTGCCATATTTTGACTTTGTTGAGTAGCACTTCTTGGAACATGCGACAGAATAAAAGAAAAGAATATTCGAATTGCAAAGAAAAGAATGTAAAAGATAGAAGTACAAATATCAGAATTTACCATGTTCCTGCATCCAGATTTGTTGTGGCATGTTTGTTGGCAGTTTGAACAAGTCATCTTTACCCCTTTCTTAGATAGTTTACCATGCTTTTTCCTTGGTTCATCCTTGACTTTTCTCCTACATCTCTTTGGTCTACCTGGCACAGGTTTAGGTTCAGGAGGCTCTATACATGGATTTGTTGATTTCTGGCCACGTCTTCATGTTAGGAATTGGTTGAATGAAATGCTGGTAAGCTTTAAAGAAAGTTTCCTTCCTATACAAGTGGGCAACATAATCATTTGGGTCCATTTCTCTATCATAGAATGCGCATGCTGCATGTTGACATAGAATGCCCCTCAACATCCATGATCTACAAGTACATGTCATGGTCCTAAAATAAACAATGAATCTGTACACACCTTCATCAACCTCAAACCCATGTTCTGCATTCCGCATAACCTTACACCTCCTAGAGAGGGCTTTGTTCTCTTCCAGTATCATCTTAGCCATTGGTGCAATGTCAGTAACCTAAGTCTCAGCAAACTTCTTCATTTCAATGGTCCTATTCATGATTTTGTGTCTAATTTCTTCCAACATAGTTATAACAGACTTGTGCCTAGAACTTACTATGCAAGACTTGAATGTTTCACACATGTTATTCTCAATGACATCACACTTTGAATCTTCTCTAAAGTATGCCCTACACCAATACTCTTTATCATACTTCAACAAGTCTTCACATATCTTATAACCAAGCTTATTCATTGCTTCTAGTTCTTCCTTGAATTTCACTTCATAAGTTGCTTTCGCACATCTCCAAGATTGTTTCCTCCTTTCTTCACCTCTCCAGTTTTTGGACCAGTTAGACCAAATGTGTCTAGCACACATTCTATGTTCTGCCATTGGTAGTAATTTTCTTATAGTTGATACTAGTCCCTACAAAAAATAGTAATAACTTTTTCACAATAAAGTCACGTGAATCCCCATAATTGCTTGCATATAATTCCCAGTTACACTTGGCTCCTTTACACTTAACTCTAACTCTATCCTTTTCATTAGGCCTAATTGTTAGTAGCACTTTGTTCTCGACTGCATATGAGGCTACTGCTTTTCTAAACTCTACAGCATTTTCAAATGCCATACCAAGCTCAAAACTAGCAAGGTAACAGTCAGGGTCAAACCATACCTTTTTTACTTCTCCTTCTAGGAGGTAAGTCAATACCCCTTTTAGCTAAAACATCAGTGTCATCTGTACTATCATCACTTTCAATATCAGAACTGGTGTAGTAGTCTTCATCCCCTACTAATTTTCCAGCAAACCTGCCCTCCTTAGATGGCCTGTCAATATCCTCAAAGCCTTTATCTATTCCAGCTTCTCCCAGAATAATCTCTGTTAGAGTAGGTTTCTTTCTCTGTTTCTTCTGTTTCTTCTTGTTTCTTCTTTCATGCCTTAATGAAGTGAGCTCTTCATTCACATCACTATCATCTTCATCAGGTAAGTTATCTAATTCACACTTACTACTTGACAGATCAAACGCCAAACCAACATCTATGTTTGTTGTTTCTTCAGCCCCTTGTAAATTCTCACCTACAACCCCAACATCAGCTAGATTTTCCTCAGCCACAAATGTGTTGTTTGCAGCACTTTCTTGGACATCCTTTGGAACAATAGATGTTTCCCTAGCCTTTTTATTTAATGTAGTTTCACTTGGTTTAACAACTTCTAGCCCATATAAAAAGCCACATGGGACAGTCTCATCAACCAACAAAGGCTCATTAACTACATGCTTAATAAACAAATCCAAATGATCAAGATGATTAAGGTGACAGACTAAATTATATAATTGTTCATCATTTTCAATCAAGACAAAGTCATTAGATTTTGGATTAATTAAATAGAAACCCTCTACCTCAGTATTCCCCATATCCTTTGTGTAGGACAGAAGATCCAAAAGAGAAAAGTTGTCCTTGTCTATCATGTTACCATCCTCACCCTCTCTCCTACATATCTCGGCTCAGGATCCTAGACAATATGTCCACAATGGTGAAAATCGACAAGAATATATTCGTCTGCAGACATGTCTAGATTTACCACTGTATTGAAAAACCGAAACGCAAAACAGAGGATGTAGTAGATTCCCCAACCCAAAATTATAAAAAGAATCCTAATTTTCACAAACTCCAACTAACTAAATTACAATAACCAAAAACAACTAAATATTCTGTAACTACAAAAGCTTACCATAAAGGAAAACTTCGATTGAAAGAGCATAAACCAAGAAATTTTAGTCACGATCAGCTCCAGTTACGACCAACTGCACTCACCACCAAGGTCGAAAGAAGCAAACAGTTACTTGTATTAGTAATATAATCAACCAAGTTATTGACGGACAGTTGAATCTAACTCAAAATCGATGAAGATTCCACTGAGAATCGGTCTCAGTGTAGTTTATTAGGCTAAGGAAAGAATATTTTGGGTTGAAGATTGATTAAGTGAGGCGAGGTAAAATGTGGGTAAGGTAAAAAAGGGTTTTTTTTTTATTTTACCTGGATAAATAAACACATGTCAACATTTTATTAGTATGTTATTCCACGTGGAAAGCGCTTAAAAACACGCGCTTAAGTTTTTACAGCCCGGTCATGCATTGTGTTTAAATGGTATAGTCCAAAATACAATTAAAGTGTTCAATAGGAAAAGCCCTAAGTTAAAGTGTCAAAATGAAAATTGGAGCCAAGTTTAAGGGGCCGTACACCTATTTGGCCTAAAAAAATCTTCTCTTGAGGGTCTTAATGACACGCCTAAGGAGATTTAGAGATAAGGTGGCCAATGTCGACGCCCCCTTTTTCTTCCAAAACGGAGTTCGGAATCGGGTATACGACATTCGGGAGGAAAACTCTATTCCCTTGCGAGAATTGGGTTTTTTAGTTTGAAGAGTCGCCACCTAATGATTATAGTGCATTAGGACACTTTAAGGAAGAATTTGAGATGAAGAACCGGAGTTTGGGTAAGGGCTAGAAATTATCTCGAAGGGAAGGTGTTAGGCACCCCTCAAGATCCACTAGTGTGGTTCCCGGCCATGCTACAATTGTGACTTTGAATGCAAACAAACAAGTAAACAAGCAAGCATTGCAAATACGAGAAAACTATTACAAATAAGGAGCACAAAAGGTTAAAAAAAATGCTGAATTTTAGGGAAGGAGCAGTTTAGTTAAAAGTGCAAGTAGGAAGAAGCCAAGTACTTAGTGCGAACAATCTGAAAATTATGTGAAAAACAGAAGTCGAAAGTGCAACAGCTTTTCAAGATTCAGAAAATTGTTAAACTAATAAAGAGGAGGGGGGTCCTAGGTTTATATATTACATGGATCATTCGCACAACACTGGTACTCAATTGTACGCATAGTGTTATCGTGTAATCATCATCTCCATGTCTACCCTTTCCCACCCCGTTAAGGTATTGGAGCGCGAAATGGTATCGTTTGCCTATTGCATGCTATTACCCGTCCCAAGCTATCAGTCCCGGGGCATTAGGACTTATAATCCTAAAAGGGGAAGAAAGGGATGGGGGCCTTTATGGTGTTTAAAGGACAAAAATTCTAATCGACATTCAAAAACAAGTAACAAGTAAGGGGAATAAACAGACAAACAGGTAAGGCTCACATAAACCCCGTAAATCAGATAACATCTAGTTTAGCATGCCTTTACACATACTGGTTTGGTCTTTAAAAATAAAATTAAGCAGCGAGCGGACTGGTTCGATACATACGCTTAGACAGGAAGCTCACATTAGGCAACTTGGATCCAATTGTCAGAACATAAGGTATTTTAAGCGAGTGATTTAGAAAGTACTGATTCTAGAAAAGTAGTCTAATGCCGGAAAGTACAGACTGCAGTCGGTTTAGATATAAGTTTTAAGAGAATCATGAGTATAATCCATAAAAGGAGTTCCAGAGTCAGAAATACTTAAGGAAAGAGTAAACTGCAGAACTGTTTTAAAGACAATTTCAGGAAGACCAAAACTTAGTTGGAAAATGTTTAGGCAGAATTTTAGAAAGAAACCATTTCAGAAGAGGTGCTGATTTGAAGAGCTCAAATGTATACTGATTCAAAAGAGTTTTGTCAAAAGATTGAGGCTGAAAACATTAAGACATTAGAGACCAGTTAACAGATTGTTATTGCTTAAGAAGAATCGAACGAACTTGATGCGGAATCCTATTATATCTATATCTGATTAAAAAAGGTCTGTTAAGAACTGGTAAGAAGAGGTAGTTATTTGATTACCCTACAGTTTGCCTAATGCATATGCATTCCCTATAGGCATGATCTCTATATGCACTGATTACATGAACGTTAAGGTCCTATAGGCAAGATTTCTAGATGACTTATATCATAATTAAACGTTAGACCCTATAGGCATGGTATCTAGGTGACTTGAATCAGAAACATCGAACCATCTTATGTACAGTATTTCTAGTAAAAAAGATTAAAGTCCTAAAGTCATGATATCTACCCTTTATTGATGCAAGAAAGTAAAACCCCTCCCACACCCTTTTACTAGATTCCCCGAGTTCTATACAAGTTATTACAACCCAATGAATCAACGGAAATAATAGAAATACATCAAAAACTAACAGCTAGATCCTAGCAGCCTAATTCAAATTTAATGTCCAACAATATGTATTTAACCAACTCCGGGGTCCGGATCTCCAAAGCCTTCTCATTATGCAGGGTGTTTCAAAGTTTCAAGGAACCTCAGGGATTCCAAGCATTGCTTACACCCAGGATGCCATTATGAACAGGGTGGTGCAGTGTGGAATAGCCAGCCCTCAGGCATCCAAGTTCAGAGGGAGCTCAGGGGTCCCAAATTGCAAGAGAGGGGCAGAACTTATAGCTAGGAGTAAGTGCAAAGTGAAAGGGAATGAAGGGGCCATGACAAGTGGTGGTCATACCTAGCCATAAGGCAGGCTGGCACACCCCTGACCACTTGCTAGATGAACAAGTTAGGAGCAGACCTTTTGATGGTCAGACAAAGGTCTGGATAGTGATTAGGATACTATCAGACCTAAGTCAAGGCTCAAGCACATAATGGGGAGAATGGGAAGTGGGAATTGATTGAGTTAAGGAGTTCAATGAACCCAGTTCAGGATCATAGACAGCAATATTGGGGTGCTGCTATGCCCTGAACAATAAACTCACATACAAAGGGGTAAAAGGGTAAAGGGGATTCACAGAGTATCAAATTCATGACAAACAATTGATTACACACATAACGTAAATACAGAAATATAAAGGAGAGGGAAACAAATATCAACTAAAGGAAATAGGCAGAATTAAACACACTGTTGTTGAGGCATGTAAACTAACTGAGACGTACCAGTAGAGAAGCAAAAGAAGTGCAGAAGGAAGTAAAGTAAACACAGTCCACAGCAGCACAAGTATCAAAAGAGAGAGTTTTGAGTGAAATTGAATTGTGAACTCAGATGGTGTTCTGTGTTCGTGTGTGTAGGAAAAGTCTGTGAAAAGCCTCTGTAAAAACCCTCCTTTAGTGCAAAAGGGCAGGCCCTTTTATAGTGCAGCAGATGAGTAAGAAAAAGGTAAGAGAATAGTTTTGAAATCAATCACAAGCTGCTTCCCTTTGGTTAAGGGATTTGATTCAAACGGGCAAAAATAAATAAGGAAAGGATTCATTTTAAAAATCTTTTCTAAAGCAGTGTAATAGGGACAAATACACAGCAGTTTATTTAAGGAAATAGTTTAGTAGCACACGGTTTGGGCAGAACAAGGAAAGACAATCAATCAACAGCCAGTAAAATCAGGGTTCGAATCGTAGTGTGAATGAATCCAACCAGAAAAGGTGAGAAGGGGTTTAATTTAAAGAAAATCAACAGTACAAAACCTTTTAAAAAGGAACTCGGAATCAATCACAAGCTGGCCAAAGGCCTTTTGAAAGAAGAGAATTTGTCATATAAAAAGCATACAGACATGTGAGACAAGAGAGAGTTGTCGTAAAACTAGCAAGAAATCAGAGTGACCAAGAAGGTTAGGTTCGTAGACTCAGAATGAGCCTGAAAGAGAGTCAAGGGTTCTGAATGGAACCCTAGACCAAACACAAAGTCAAGCCTGCCAAAAACCCCAAATACTAGGGTTTCTGACTCGAATCAGATGCATAGACGAGAAAACAACAAATAGAACAGGCTCAGTAGTCTCTTTCAGAGACTTATGAGAAAACAAACGAGAGAGAGCAGCAAGTTGAAAACGCAAGCGAATACATT
>NW_017684926.1:5524-7173 GCF_001879085.1 Nicotiana attenuata | reverse complement strand
AATCCTATGATGGCTGGAGAATGTTTTTCGACGGAGCAGCAAACTTTAAAGGCGTTGGCATAGGAGCAGTTCTAGTATCAGAAACAGGTCAGCATTATCCGGTGTCCGCCAAACTCAGGTTCCCGTGCACCAACAACATGGCCGAGTACGAAGCCTGCATCTTGGGGCTCAAGCTGGCCATTGACATGAACGTTCAGGAGTTACTAGTGATTCGGGATTCCGACTTGCTCATACATCAGGTTCGGAAAGAATGGGCAACCAAGAACTCCAAGATACTCCCATATTTGCATCACGTACAAGAATTGAGGAAGAGGTTTACAAAGACAGAATTCCGGCATGTTCCCAGAGTACAGAATGAGTTCGCCGATGCATTGGCCACTCTATCATCCATGATTCAACATCCGGATAAGAACTTCATTGATCCCATCCCAGTAAAAATCCAGGATCAACCCGCCTACTGTGCTCATGTCGAGGAAGAAGCAGATGGAAAACCATGGTTTCATGACATTAAGAAGTATCTGTCAACAGGAGAGTATCCAGAACTTGCAAACACTAGTCAAAAGCGCACACTGCGGAGGTTATCCAATCACTTCTTTCACAGCGGAGGAATCCTGTACAAGAGGACTCCCGATTTGGGACTACTAAGATCTGTCGAAGCAAAGGAAGCATCCAGGTTGTTGGGAGAAGTTCATGCAGGGACCTGTGGTCCGCATATGAATGGTTTTGTCTTAGCCAAGAAAATACTCCGAGCTGGTTATTTCTGGATGACTATGGAGACAGACTGCATCCAGTATGTTCGGAAATGTCATCGTTGCCAAATCCATGCAGACATAATAAAGGTGCCTCCTAACAGGCTCGATGCAACAAGCACACCATGGCCGTTCGCCGCTTCGGGAATGGATGTCATCGGACCTATCGAGCCTGCCGCATCAAACGGGCACATGTTCATTCTATTGGCAATTGATTACTTCACCAAATGGGTTGAAGCAGCATCATATAAGGCAGTGACCAAGAAGGTCGTGGCAGACTTTTTCCGTGATCGTATCATTTGCCGATTCGGCATCCCAGAGTCAATCATCACTGATAATGGTTCCAATCTCAATAGCGACCTGATGAAAGCAATGTGCGAAACCTTCAGGATCAAGCACAAGAATTCTACAGCCTACATACCTCAGATGAATAAAGCTGTAGAAGCAGCCAACAAGAACATCAAAAAGATACTAAGGAAAATGATAGAAAAACACAAGCAGTGGCATGAGAAGCTATCATTTGCTCTATTGGGATACCATACCACCATCCGCACATCAACTGGGGCGACTCTTTATATGTTGGTTTACGGCACCGAGGCAGTCATCCCAGCCGAAGTAGAGATTCCCTCCCTGAGAATTATGCAGGAAGCAGAACTTGAAGATGCAGAATGGGTAAAGAGTCGCTATGAGCAATTAGCCCTTATAGACGGGAAAAGACTGAATGCAGTTTGCCATGGTCAGCTTTATCAGAATAGAATGACCAGAGCCTTCAACAAGAGAGTCAGGCCAAGACAGTTCGCGCCAGGGCAGTTAGTACTGAAGAAGATTTTTCCGCACCAAGACGAAGCCAAAGGAAAGTTCTCTCCTAATGGCAAGGTCGTACATGGTTCACCGGGTTCT
>NW_017684926.1:0-1030 GCF_001879085.1 Nicotiana attenuata | reverse complement strand
ACCTCTTCAGCATCCTTTGTGTCACAGAAGTTCCTGGTAATTTGGAGTGCTGTGGGCAGATCATCTAGACAAGGCCACCTTCGCCTAGTGTAATCATCATAGCCCTCACTTGGGATGTCTAGAATCCTCCCCAGCTCTGGTGCATCAAACTCCACCTTCACACCTTTCACTATACCGGTTACTCGCCCATTTTCCACAGAGCCATTCGCCATAAATTCAATCAACTCTCTTCTGGATAGTCTCCCATCCATCTGAAGGACCATGTCCTTCTAGCCCTGTGCAGCTAAATCATCTACCAGCCTAACCATGCCTGGCTCCTCCAGGTCTTTCAGCAGCCTTCCCTTCAATATCTTCCTCCTACTAAAAATGACAAAGAGACCTTGCTCTTGTTTAGAGTCCTCTTTTTCTTCTTCTCCACTCCACTCCTCATCTTCTTCCTCAGTAATTTTCACTTGTTTTCCCTTTACAGCAGACCTTGTTCTTTCAGCCAAAGAAGGTTCAGCAGGCACAGACTTTGAAGACTTCTTTGCAGGAGTCTTGGTTCTTTTTGGCTTGACAGTGGGAACCACTTCTTCAGTTGTGCCTCTCTCTTGATGGACCAGGTCCATCTCCTCCTCCTCTTCTACAGCAGCCTCAGAACTTTCTACTACCTTTTCCTTCCTTTTTCCTTCTTCTTTTTCTTACTCTTCTCTAATGCTTCCTGTAGTTCTGCTTCACTTTGCCTTACTTTACTCCTTGTAGTTCTTACCCTAGGTACAGAAGTAGCAGCAGTCTTGGGAGATGTTACTTTGCTTTTCTTTGATGGTTTGTCAGCAACTGGAGTCTTTGTGAAGACGCCTTGCGCTTCTTTGGGTCATAACTGGCCCCTATTCTTAGAATATCTGCTAAAGTCTCATCCATAGAAGAACCACTTCTTCTTGTTGCTCACTCATCTTAACAAGTCCCTCAGCAGCTTCTCCTGATCCGCTTCCCCCGTGACTTCAAGCCTACCTTCTTCTCCACCACCACATATAGCAACGTAACCTCCCCG
>NW_017684925.1:0-7173 GCF_001879085.1 Nicotiana attenuata | reverse complement strand
GGCGCGCTGTCGACCTCGGCAAGTGCACAGGTTTATTTCTGTTGGATCGGGCCGTCGCCTCGGCATATTTGCGCATGCTTATATAGCTTTGCCTGAGAGTGTTAAATATTGGTATTGCCTTTCATGGCCCGAAATGAATTGATAATTGTAACTGTAGTAATTGATTAATTGGAATCCTAGTGAGAATATGACTTATATGCCTTGTTGTGAACTGTTGCCTATTAAAGATTTTTCATTGTTAAAATTATACTTATAATATTATCTGACTCTAGTGAGTATCAAGTCGACCTCTCGTCTCTACTTCTTCGAGATTAGACGGGATACTTACTGGGTACATATTGTTTATGTACTCATGCTACACTTCTGTACTTAAATGTACAGGATCTGAGACAGGTGGATCTGGTTATCATACTGGTGCGCATCCGTGAGCGGACTTGGGACTTCTACGGTGAGCTGCTTTCCCTTCATGTTGACCCGCAGCCGAAGAAGTCTTTCCTTTGTATTTATATTTTCTGTCTACTTGGATTCAGACAGTAGGATAGTGTGATATTCTTTGGATGTATATTCTACTAGCTGCCCGTAGCTTGTGACACCAGGTTCTGGCACACACTTAAGTTCCAAGTTAAGTGTTTATCTCACTTATTTCTAAACAGAAGCAACATAAGAAATTTTAGAAATGTTTCCGCAATGGCTTGCCTGACAACGGTGTCAGATGCCCTCATGACCTATTTGTGGAAATGGGTCGTGACATTTGTTCATTTTAATGTCAAAATTAGCATTTTTCTCACAGAATTCATATTTAAGCTTTCCGGCTACGCGCCCAGACTGCGCACGTAAATCGAGGCAACCCTAAATGAGGTTTTCAAGGCCTCGGAAGTACAGAATGGGTAAGAAAATAGGTGATGACCCTTTGGGTCGTCACAATGGTGGATACCCGTTTGTGGTCAAACGAAGCCATATGAGACCTCAATATGCACTACATTTCCTATCCCTATGGCGTGTGGTAGTGCTTTATAAGGTTGAGCTTATTGTGCTCTTAATGATTCCATAGCCTTAAGGTAGTCTATGTGTAGATAGACTTGATGGAATCACCTACGTGAGTGTAAAGGTGCGGTCGCCTTTTATGAAAGACTTGGGATGCCTTTCTAGAGCACTCATGAGACCCAAGGTATGTCCATGACCATAAAAGCACTTTGTTAGTATCGCATAATTTGCATAAAATTAAGGATATAGTATTTGTTGTGGGGGTCTCACCAAATGTCCATTCAGTTCAAGAGTACTTCACTTTGTGGATGTTAGTTGTTGCCTCATTTCACTACGAGTTAATTCAAATCGAAAGATATTGATACTTAAGTACATGTTCCTTCTTTTTCCCAGAATTGTTATATTTTTGTCTTTGCATTAGTGGGGGATTGTTAGAATTGTTCATAATGCAAAATCAAAAATTTCTTTTTGAAATTCCATTTACAACCAATAGCCATGAGTTTTTTATTTATTTCCAAGTGGCCTCTTGCATGAAGCCTTAAACCCAAGTGTTGAATGGCTTTGACATATTTCCAAGTGGCTTCTTGCATGAAGCCTTAAAGCCAAGTGTTGAATGACTTGGGCAAGTGGCTATGCAAATCTACCATGTGTCTTCATGCATGGAAGATTAGATACACTTGTCAATATTGGAGCCAAATGTCTTCATGCATGGAAGACAAGATACACTTGTCGATGTAACGGCCCGCTCAGTCCTTCTGAGACTTATAGCCCCGTTTCCCCCATTTCTTTTTTTTTTATGTGTTGTTCAGCTGCGTTGAGTTGTATCGAGTTGGTAGGTTTGGGCTCGGAGTAGTTTTGGAGTGAAATGAACATTTAGTCTCTTAGTTAGAAAGCTAAGTTAGAAAAATCAACCGGAAGTTGACTTATGAGTAAACGAATTTGGATTTGGATTTTTATGATTCGATTAGCTTCGTTGGTTGGTTTTAGACTTAGGAGTATGTCCGGAATATAATTTGGAGGTCTGTGGTAGAATTAGGCTTGAATTGGCAAAAGTTGGAAGTTTAGAAGTTCTTAGGCTTGTATTCGAGGTTGATTTGGTATTTTGGTGTTGTTTTGGGTGTTTCGGAGGTTCGACTAAGTTTGCGTAGTGATATATGACTTGTTGGAATTATTGGTTGAGGTCCCGAGGGCCTCGAGTGAGTTTCGGATAGGTTTGGGTTGTGTTGCGCTCGTTTTTCTTATGTTGCGACGCCGTTTCTTCAAGCATAAATGATATCATATTGAACAAATGAGCTCCGATTTCTTTTTTTTATTGAAGCATTAGATCCGTATCGTAATTACGGATCCGTAGTAAAAAGAATCGTCGAATTTGGACATTATATGAGGATTTTATGGTCATTTTACTAAAAATTTAGGTTGCCAGATTTTTCAGATTAATTACGAAATTGCTACTAGCAGCGTATTTAAAAATCTGCACTATTTGCAAATATTAAAACCTACATATCTCCTTCGTTACAAGGTCAAATTGAGTGATTCAAAAGCCTAACTTGACTAGAATTTCACAAGGAATCCATTGGAGGCATAAAATACGAGTTTCGGAAACGTTTGGCATGAGAAACGAGGCAGAATAACTGGTAGAAAAATATACAAAACTAGGGTTTGTTCATTCGGTCATATTTTGAGTTGGGGAGCTCGGATTTGGGCGATTTTGGAGGCGATTTTCACCATATGAATTGGGGTAAGTGTTCTCTACTCGATTTTGATTATAATTTATGAATCCATCTTCGTTTTTGGGATTTGATTGATGATTTCAAAGTGAAATTGAGGGAGTTAGGGTTTGAGTTTTGGAGAGTTTTAAGTGAGGATTTGAGGGACCAAACGGAGTCCGATTTTGACGAATTTTATATGGTTAGACTCGGGAGAGGACGAGGATTATTATTTTGCCATTTTTGACTGATTCCGAGACATGGGCCCGGGGGCCGGATTTTGGCCGATTTCGGATTTTTGGCATGTTTATGTAGTTTTTATTGTGTAATTCGATTCTTTAGACTATGTTGATAGTAGTATTATGATTATGGTTAGATTCGAAGCTTTTGGAGACCGAGTCGAGGGACGAGGACATCCCGGAGTAGGATTTTACGCTGTTGCGGTAAGTAACAGTTTTAACTCTGGCTTTGAGGGTATAAACCCGGAGAAATTGATATCATGTGATTGTTTGGTGGTGATACCCACGCTAGGTGACGGGCGTGTGGGTGTGCGCCGCGAGGGATTGAGACTTGGTCCGTCCCGTGAGGCCAGGCCTAAAAGCTATTATCTGTGGTTATCTGTTTTCTTGTTGTTGAACTTGTTTGCCTTCATGTTAGAGATCATGTTTAAGTTTTATTCATGCTCACATTATTTGTACTCAGTCATAGAAATTATTGTACATGTTTACCTCAGTCTCTATTATTTGCTAATATGTTGTGATACTTGATGTGGGTTGTGTTCCCTTATTTGTTGATGATGGTGAGGCTAGTGAGGTACATGACTGAGTGAGGTCGATGGCCTGGTTGTGAGGATATTGATACCATAGCGCGTGAGTTGTCCGCGTAGCACGTGAGTTGACCGTGCGGGTCCAGGTATTTATACCATAGCGCGTGAGTTGTCCGCGTAGCACGTGAGTTGACCGTGCGGATCCAGGTATTGATATGGTAGCACGTGAGTTGTCCGTGCTTAGCGCTTGGGCTTTGGGAGCCCCTCCGGAGTCTGTACACGCCCCCAGTGAGCGCAAAGTGTTGAGTGTATTGAGTGTTGAGTGTTGAGTGCTGAGTGCGAGTGCTGAGTGATGGAGTGACATTGTTGTGAGGTTGCATTTACTTTTGCTGTTGCTGCATTTATCTGTTAAATTTCTTTGTGGCATTTATTGAGTTATGGAATTTACCTGTTTATTCCTGTTATTTTTAAAATTATGAAAAATAAATAATTGGACTATTTTGCTTAGCTCGTCACTACTGCTCAGTTCCTTAGTTATTTCTGTTACTACTGAGGTGGTTGTACTCATACTACACCATGTACTTTATGTGCAGAGCCAGGTGAGTTAGAGCGCGGTGATCGTTGAGTTCAGGCCGGCATTAATTAGAGACTGCAAGGTAGCTGCCAGCGTCCGCAGGACCTTGTTACTCCTTTTATTATTTCTTCTTTGGACAATTAGACAGTTTATATATCTCAGTTCATAGTTTTAGACGCTCATGACTTAGTGACACCCCGATGTTTGGGACTCGTTTTCGTATTTTATATTAGTTATATTTAGAGTTGGTTTAGTTTATCAGGAATTAAATTATTGGAAATATTTTATTAAATTCTTATAATCAAATAAGTAGTAATATTTTGGGAATAGGCTTGCCTTGTAACACGATAGGCGCCATCACGACCATGGTTAGATTTTGGGTCGTGACAAGTTGGTATCAGAGCCTAGGTTACATAGGTCTCACGAGTCATGAGCGGGTTTAGTAGAGTCTTGCGGATCGGTACGGAGACGTCTGTACTTATCTTCGAGAGGCTGCGGTACCTTTAGGAAAACTTTACATTCTTGAATTCTTATCGTGCGGTATTGATTCAGCTTGAAGTGTAACTCTTTGAATTCCTTCCACACATTTGTATGCGCACACGAGCGCTCAGTATCAGTTGTGCATCGACGGATTATGATTCCCTGGATGAGGTGCGAGATGTGATTTCTGTGTTGAGGTTGGGCCAGTCCAGGGGACTTGAGGCCGGGTTTTGTTTGGAGCTGGAGTACGAATATTTTGATTGTGTGAGCACGTGCTTATATGTCTGTTGGTGTCCCTATTAGCGAGATATGTGATTTGATGGCTATGTGGCGAGTATGATTTGACTGCGAGATTATGTTCGGATAGGTCGAATGTGACGAGAAGGGTTTACTTGAGATGTAGCAAGGACTAATGGGTGTTTTATTTGTGACTTTATATAGCTTGTTCAGGCTTTGTCTGATAAGAGGTTTATTATCAGCCTTTGCTTCTTTTGGGCAGCTGCTATGATTAGAAATCATCGTTGTGAGTGTTTGAATTATGTGGTATATCATGTGATTTCAGGTATGTTTTAGTCTCGTTCGAGGACGAACGTTTGTTTAAGAGGGGGAGGATGTAACGACCCGATCGTTCGTTCTGAGAGTTATAGCCACATTTCCCCCATCTATGCTTATTTATATGTTGTTCAGCTGTGTTGAGTTTTATCGAGTTGGTAGGTTTGGGTTCGGAGTAGTTTTGGAGTGAAATGAACACTTAGTCTCTTAATTAGAAAGCTAAGTTAGAAAAGTCAACCGGAAGTTGACTTATGAGTAAAAGAATTCGGATTTGGATTTTTATGATTCGGTTAGCTTCATTGGGTGATTTTAGACTTAGGAGTGTGTCCGGAATATAATTTGGAGGTCCGTGGTAGAATTAGGCTTGAATTGGCAAAAGTTGGAAGTTTAGAAGTTCTTAGGCTTGAATTAGAGGTTGATTTGGTATTTTGGTGTTGTTTTGGGTGTTTCGGAGGTTTGACTAAGTTCGGGTAGTGATATATGACTAGTTGGAATTGTTGGTTGAGGTCCCGAGGGCCTCGGATGAGTTTTGAATAGGTTTGGGTTGTGTTGCGCTCGTTTTTCTTATGTTTCGACGCCGTTTCTTCAAGCATAAGTGATATCATATTGAACAAATGAGCTACCGTATTTCTTTTTTGATTGAATTATTAGATCCGTATTGTAATTACGGACCTGTAGCTAAAAGAATCGTCGAATTTGGACATTGTATGAGGATTTTATGGTCATTTTACTAAGAATTTGGTTGCCAGATTTTTCAGATTAATTACGAAATTGCCACTAGCGGCGTATTTAAAAATCTGCATTATTTGCAAATATTAAAACCTACATATCTCCTTCGTTATAAGGACAAATTGAGTGATTCAAAAGCCTAACTTGACTATAATTTCACAACGAATCCATTGGAGGCATATAATACGAGTTTCAGAATCGTTTGGCTCGAGAAACAAGGCAGAATAACTGGTAGAAAAATATACAAAACTAGGGTTTGTTCATTCGGTCATATTTTGAGTTGGGGAGCTCGGATTTGGGCGATTTTAGAGGCGATTTTCACCATATGGATTGGGGTAAGTGTTCTCTACTCGATTTTGATTATAATTTATGAATCCATCTTCGTTTTGGGATTTGATTGATGATTTCAAAGTGAAATTGAGGGAGTTAAGGTTTGAATTTTGGAGAGTTTTAAGTGAGGATTTGAGGGACCAAACGGAGTCCGATTTTGACAAATTTTATATGGTTAGACTCGGGAGAGGACGAGGATTATTATTCTGCCATTTTTGACTGATTCCGAGACGTGGGCCCGGGGGCCGAGTTTTGGCCGATTTCAGATTTTTGGCATGTTTATTTAGTTTTNTCATAGACTTATTAAAACTAAGCCAAGTACATATTTTTTTTTAAAAAAACCAAATAAATAAGGTTACTTTCTCTCAAAGAATCATATGCAAAAATCACCTTCCATATTTTTAAGCATGATTAGCAACATTAGATGAACGACGGAAAGGAAATTTCATGGATGAGGTAGCAAATAAGGTGATAAAATGACAAAAATATATAACATTCCAAAAATCAAAAGCAAAAAAGGAACTTTTTTAGTGGGTATAGTTGAAATTTATTGAAAAAATATAGATAAGTCAATATACAAAATTTGAGGAAGAATGTAGGTGATTTGGACTGGTTTTGTATCAAAATTTGTGATTAAATCGAGTTCTAAAAAAAAACTTCTGCGACACATGTATCAAACATGTATCACGCATGTATCTCACACACAAGTATACATGGATATACATGTGATACACAATTGATACAAATATGATACAAAAATGATACATAGTGCGATACACATATCTATTTTTTTCATGTTCAGTTTTTACTTCGAATTTGAATTCAAACCACCTCAAAACTTCACCAAATCATCCCAAAACTGAGATTCAAGCTCATTAAGATGTACCCAATCTGTTCTAATAACCTCCACTCGAAAAGAAAAGAAAAAGAATTGATTATTTTTTGCTACAAATAACTAATTGGCTAATATTAGTAATATTTTATGAATTGGCCAATTTTTGTAATAAGTTACTTATAAATAGACATAGCTGGTAGACTTCCCCCAAAAAAAA
>NW_017684924.1:0-7174 GCF_001879085.1 Nicotiana attenuata | reverse complement strand
TTTCACATTGATTGCTCCTTCTTTATCTCGTGCAGTCCTTTACCCAGCTTCTTGAGTGTTATCAATGGACATATATTAAGGCTGGATCCCCCATCAATCAGGATCCTAGTGATGAAGTAGTCTTCACATTGCACGGTGATATGTAATGCTTTGTTATGACCCAGCCCTTCAGGCGGAAGCTCGTCCTCATAGAAAGTGATTTTGTGGCTTTCTAACACTTGTCCCACCATATTGGCAATTTCTCCGCCAGTGGTGTTACTCGGCACGTATGCCTCACTCACCATCTTCAATAGAGCATTTTTGTGTGTCTTGGAGTTCTACAACAAAGAGAGGATAGATATCTGCGCTGGTGTTTTGTTTAGCTGGTCAATGACTGAATACTCCTTGGCCTGTATCTTCCTCCAAAGGTCATCTGGGCCTGTTTCAATGATGAATGGCCAGTTGGAAGCTTGCTTACTTGACTCAGCTAAGTGCTCTGGGGTATAAACTCTTCCGGTCCTTGTCATACCCTGTGCTGTAATAGTCTCTTCAAACCTGGCTTTGCCTTTTCTCCTAGCCTCGGCCGTATAATCCCAAGGGATAGCTTTTGTATGGAATGACGGCATGGTGGCCATCGCCACTGGAATTGGTGTGGCTACCTTTACTTCAAATAGGACATGTTCCTTGGGTGGTAAAATTGTAACCTCAAATGGTGCCGGTGCTTTGGCTGATGGTGCTGCCTCAAACTCAAGCGGGATAGACACGTCTACTTCATTGACCTCGGATGGTTGAATCCGGACCATGATGGGGTTAAGAGTAACTGTTGGTTTCTTTGGATTATCGCCTTCTGCGATCAACCCAATGGATCCCTCAGGATCCCAATCATCCTCTATTTCAATCATCTGAACACCCCCGCCCTTGTGATCTGGTAAGGGGTTGTTGCGGACATTCAGAGCGGGTTCCTTTGCCACAATGATTTTGTTATCAATTAAGGACTGTATCTTGTCCTTTAGAGAGAGGCATTCGTCGATGGTGTGTCCTTTCATGCCAGAATGGTATGCACAAGATTTGTTTGGGTTAACCCACTGAGAAGGGTTCTCAGGGGTTGCAGCAGGGATAGGGGTGACATAACCAGCAGCTTTGAGTCTTTCGTACAACTGGTCAATAGGTTCAGCAATGGCTGTATATTGTTTCGGAGGCCTTCGGTCAAAATTTGGTCGAGGTCTAGGGAAGTTTTGGCGTGCAAGTGGTGATTGATAGTGGGATGGTTGAGCATTGTAAGCTGGGTAGACATGTGCGGGTTGGGAGTATCTGGGCGAGGCAGGCTAATATGTGGGAGGTGGAGGTGACTGATAAGTCGGTGCTGGGGCTTGGTAGGAGGGTGCTTGGTAGTTTGGAGTTGACTGATATGTGAGTGGAGGTATAGGGTAGGTTTGGTATTTGAGGGGAGACTTGGTCCTTTGTGCAACCATTACGGCCCCCACGTCTCTCTTCTTAGACACTCCACCAGACTACAAGGCCTTATTTGTGGCTTGCAAGGCCTCGAAGTTTGTAACCTTGTTGCTTTTGATACCTTCTTCTATTCGTTCCTCCAGCTTGATGATGTCAGAAAACTTATGATTTTCAATCAACATTAGCCGTTCATAATACTGCGGGTCTTGGGCCCGGACAAAGAATTTGTTCATCTGTTCCTCCTCTAAGGCAGGTCTGACCTTAGCAGCTTCCGTCCTCCAACGAGTAGCATACTCGCAAAATGTTTCTGTAGGCTTCTTCTTCAGATTCTAGATGTAGAATACGTCCGGTGCATTTTTTGTGTTGAATCTGAACCTGTCCATGAAATCAGAGGCCATGCCTACCCAGTTCGACCACTTCTTCGGATCTTGGCTAATGTACCAAGACAAAGTATCTCCTTTCAAGCTCCTCATAAAAAGCTTCATGTGGATTCTCTCGTCTTTCCCTACTCCAACCAGCTTGTCACAGTACGTTCTCAAATAGACCCTTGGATCTCCTGTACCATCAAATATTTCAAACTTTGGAGGTTTGTAC
Source organism: Nicotiana attenuata (assembly GCF_001879085.1). Classification (NCBI taxonomy): domain Eukaryota; kingdom Viridiplantae; phylum Streptophyta; class Magnoliopsida; order Solanales; family Solanaceae; genus Nicotiana; species Nicotiana attenuata. The sequence goes on along the minus strand of NW_017684924.1, from coordinate 5,149 downwards.
CCCTCTGGCAGTTCGACATCGGGCTGTATGCAAAGATCTTCATAGTTCAGCCCCTCAATTCCCTTGCTTCCTTCAACGCCTTGAATCTGGCTAGTCAATTTCTTAAGTTCTTCAGCCAGGTTCCTAATGAGCAAGTCTTTCTCCTCTGACTCAGGGGTGCAAGATATAGGTTGGGTGGAGAGTGGCACGGTCTCCACGTAAATGGGGTTGCTGTGGGTGTGGAAGTGGTCACTTGCGAAGTTTTGGAGTTCTGGGATGAGTAACGGGGTGTTGTTTGAGGTATGGTAGGTATTGCAGTGGTGGTGAGGAGTGGGATGGTTCTGTTGCTTTGGGATATTTTGTGGAGGTGTAGGGTTCTGAGCATTTGGGAAATTGATGTCTGGAGTGGTGAGGGAAAATGACAGATTTGCCAGATTCCGGACCTGATCAAGTTCTTCTTGGAATTTCAGCAGCTTTTGTTCAAGTTGAGATGCACTTTCCTTAGGAACCTGAGTACCATGACCATGAGTGGCCTCTACCCATTCAGTTGAATTCTCCTTTCTGACGTTGTTCAAATCTTCCATCTTCCCTTTGTTCTTGTTTTTGACAGGACTAAGAGGAGGAGTGGGTGGAGGGACCCTGGATCTCGTGGAATAGGATGATGTTGCCAAAGTGCACGAACTAACCTTCGGGGAAGGGAATAATAAAACAAAAAGTAAAAACAAAAAGGTAACAAGTTAGTGAGGATCATAAAAAAATGTTGCATATTTAAACACATAGTGCGGAAATATAAAGCGTGTCCTAATTTGGGAGCCTCGTTGTGCCCGAGGTAAGCCTAAAGACACGTTGATTTGGAGAAATTAGGATGCTAAATGCCTCATTTAATTGATAAAAAATAGACGGATCCCAAAACAACACTAAAGGCAAGAAATAAAATCACTAATGGCCATTGGCCTTATTACATTCTATAAAGCGAAAAGATAAACCCCTATCTATTTGGTCCCAGAAGGACCCTCCCCAGATTCGGCATCCTTTGCTCCATCAAACAGCTTCCCCAACTCGCGAAGTCCCAGCAATAGGTAGGCCCTGGCTAGGTGTCTGCCTTTATTTCCTTCAGCATTCTGACAGCCTTCGACCCTCTTGAGAAACTTTCTTTCCAACTCCACTATGCCTCGCTCCAAGTATCCCAGTCGCTTGTTGGCACTGATAGCCATGTCCTTCCACTCCTCAATTAGCTTCTGTATTGGCTTCCTGTATCTCACGGTGCTCGCTTTCGCACTCCCGGATCCTCTTGCGCAGTTGGTTGTATTTGACCTGTGCCTCGGCCTTTTCATCTACGATCCTGTGACCTCAAACAAACCCTGGCTAACCTAGACCATCATGATTATCTTCCAACCACCCTGAGTAGAAAGGGGCGCAACCAGCATGTACCTATCCGGCTCGATGGTGTCTCTCCCCATTATGATCTTGCAATGCCACATGTGCTGAGCTTGGCATTTGTAAGGACTATCATCATCCTGGAAGTCGGATCGAAAATGACTCATCTTGTCGGCCCTAGGTATAACCTGTTTTCTACTGGCTTGTCTCATAACTCGAAGAGGGACGTAAGGATATGTTCCCCTCAGACCGATCAGTATCAGAAAAGGTGCATCTCTGGATCGGGCGATGAACTCCTCGGAAACCACTCGAACATCTACTGGACCTGTTCTTTGGTTAGGTTATCTAATAGCTCTAACCATCCTTTGGCATCTTCTGGCTGCGCGAACATATTGGGCATGTAATTCATTCGCTTCGGATGATGGAAAGCGATATGGTCATCCCAGTCCCTTCGCTGGATCTCTTGTCGGTATTCACCCCTTTGGAGGTGCTCCATGAGCCAAAGTTGAATTGCAACCCTCAAAGTGTTTTGCACCTTGTTGAAACTTCTCCAAGGCTCGGTATATGTCCGCAATTATCATGGGCACAATGTTGAATGGTTGCCCGCCGATCCCTTCCATAAGTGTTTTAGTTACCATGGCTAGTCTGGTGTGGATCCTTGCTTTCTTTGTCGGAAACACTATCAACCCCAGGAAACAAAACATAAATACGAAGACCCTTCGATGAATGTGTCCCAAAGATGTATTGGCAAACTCATCCAGGTAGGTACGGTAGGATTTGTTGTGACCGTACCTCTCATACAAATAGTCAAAGGGGATATAGGATTCTTTTAGGCATGTCAGCTCTGGATTCTTCTTTAGATCCATCATTTTGAGGAAGCCCCTGCCCTTGCGGTTCTCAGGCATCAACAAACCCGGAGTTTCCCACACTATACCGGCCAATCCTCCTGTCTCCTCTAGCAAGGGTGTCATTTCAATGTCTTCGAAGCGGAATACAGCCCTCTTACAATCCCAGAACAAAGTAGCAGCTTCTATGATCTTGTTGTTCGGTTGGATTTCCAAAAGGGATGGTAGATTCCTCAGGTATTTTCGGACGAGAGTTTGATCACTAGAGTGAAGATCCTTCCACCAGCTTAGCAACCTTGGATGGATGTTGGTGACCATGCCGAATCTAGGGACTTCGTGCCTCATATTTCTACAAGGCAAATAAGGTTAGGCCCTTACCCCCACCGGACTCGACTATTAATACCAACAATTAGCATGACGCATTTTAGTTCTCCAAATAAATGCACAGAACATGGTGATGTCCGTTTGGGTTTAGGGAAATCCAGTAGACTTTGGACAAGGCTATCTTAAAGGATCATTATGCGGACAACATAACCGACCCAACTAGGTTTGACCATATTGCATGCACATTTGAACAGAGTAAGGTTTCTATAGGGTTTTAGACTGGTACCCTTGAGCGGACAACTCAAGGGGAAAAGGCACGGAATCGTCGACTACGCCGTTGATCGACTGGTTTTACCGCAAATATGCCTTTTCCGGATTTAGGAGGTGATAATATGGGAAGAGCGCAACCACACATTATAAGCGTTGCTATGGGATTTGTTTGGCACGAGTGGAATATGATGTTGAGCATGATTATGCAATAATTAAAAGCATGTTGTCACGTATTTGCACGTTAAGAAAGCAGTAAATACCACAGTTTCATAATTTAAAGCAGTAGGAAAGAAACAAAAAAGACAAGTTAGTTTTGCAATTGAAAAGGAAATTGAATGCTTAAAGGAATTAAACAAGTAATTACACATAAGGGAGGGTACAAATTCACAATAACAATCTGAAATGGTAAAAGCCTAAATATCCCCAACAGAGTCGCCATGCTGTCGCGCCCCCTTTTTCTCGCGAAATCGGGTTTGTGACATTTGGTATGGGACAACTCGTTCCTTTTGGGAACTGGGTTTTGCATTTGAAGAGTCGCCACCTAATGATTTAAGGTGCATTAGGACACCAATAGGGTTCAATTCTAAGTTTCGTTTGAATAACCAGAGATACGGTAAGGGCTTCAAATTATCCTAAGGGGAAGGTGTTAGGCACCCCTCAGGATCCACTAGTGTGGTTCCCGGCCAGACAGTTGATTGTGAATTTGGTTCAATTGGCATATAAACAGATAAGGCTCAAATAAGAGGGGATTTTAGTAAACAACTGTTTGAAAGTAAACGAAGTTTGAAAGAGCAATTAAGGGTGATTTTAAACAAGGAGTTGCAATGCTTTTAAAAGAAAAGGGGATATAAAGGAAGGGGGTCCTAGGTTTATTTAAAATATGGATCACATCAATGCAATACCCGGTAATCACTCCTCAAAAGAGGGGCTACACGTGGTATTAGCGCACCGATCATCATATCCATATCTACCCTTTCCCACCCCATTTAAGGTACTAATACGCGGATTGGTCTCGACCACTATTGCATGCTATTACCCATCCCGTTCCTATCAGTCCCGGAGGAATTTAGGACTACTATTCCTAAAAGGATATTAGGCTGATTTTGGTTTCAAAAGGTAAAAATCTAAGGCGACATACAAAACAAATAATACGGCATGTAAAGGGAAACATGTAAACAAGTAAAGGCTCATGTATACCTCCTCAAACAAACACATAAATAGCATGACTTGCACATACATTTAGGGTCTGATTAAAAATACTGAAAATGAGGGGAGTTCAATTGTTAGAGCAGACCAGCTTAATACATAACTCTGATAAGAAGTCTGAATCAGGCCTGCCTGCTGGTTGTAGCAATTTCAAAAGGCGGATTCAATTTTATTGTCATTACCCTAAGGCTTGCCTAAGTATTTGAACATAGTATCTACTTACTGATTTAGAAGTGTGGCAAAGCAGAATAACTTTTAAACAAATGGTTTGAGACCCTATAGGCATGCTTGCTAGACCTCGATAATAAGGAAATTAGATTATTTAGAACTGATTCAGAATAAGCTGATTTTAAAACAGACTAGTTTCAGATTCTGCAGATTTTAAAACAGACTAGTTTCAGATTCTGCAGGCGATGGTATCTACTATTGCTGATTTTAAACCCTATGGACATGATATCTAACATTGAATGTGAATAGAAACGAACAAGATTTTTCTTTACTTACTTTGGGAATCCCTATAGGCATGATTTCTACGAAGGGGTACTGATTTTAATGATATATGATTTTAACCATTTAGATCCTAATAACATGGTATCGAAAATGCAGAATTAAACATGCATAATCTAAGACAACAGATCCTATAGACATGATTTCTATTGTGGCCATTTTTAGTTCCTATAGGCATGATTTCTAAATTGCAGAATTAAACATGCAGAATCTTAAGTCCTATAGGCATGATTTCTAAATTGCAGAATTAAACATGCAGAATCTTAGGTCCTATAGGCATGATATCTACCCTCAAGCATGCATAATTCCAAACCCCTTTTTTCACTAGCCAACCCAGTGTTTATTACAGAAATTATTATAGACCCAGTAATGAATTACCTCAAAAAAGTACTAAGAAAAGTTACAACCAGAGGAAGCCTGATTCTTGACTTCCTCTCTGAGTTATGGAATAAACCACCTCAAATTCCATTGATCCAAAGCCTTTCTCAGACTTGAGTGTGTCAAAGTTCCCTAAGGGTCTCAATAGAACCCCGGGCAGTGCTCACACCCAAGTTACATAACCAAAATAGAGATGAGTGCAGTGTGGAAATGCCAGCCCTTATGTGTCCAAGTTCAGAGGGAACTCATGGGTCCCAAGGCAA
>NW_017684923.1:2778-7175 GCF_001879085.1 Nicotiana attenuata | reverse complement strand
ACGTGATAAAATAGGGAACCCAGCCCGACTCAGCCCGAAATCGGGGTGTCACAAGTCACGAGCATCTAGAAGGATTTTTGATACAACTACAAAGCCTGTAATACATAGAATAAAATCTGGAATCAAAAGGAAGAAATCCGGTGCCGCGAACGCTGGCGGTCACCTTGCTCAGCTACAATAGCAAAATCCTCAACCAGCTCAAACCCGCTACCGGGAAAACCAATACCTGCATCTGCACGCGAGGTGCAGGGAGTAAAGTGAGTACTCCAACTCAGTGAGTAATAAAGGTAAACAAAAACTGAGCAGCAAGAAACCACGTAAAGCAAGCCATCGTGCTATACAGAACAGTGTAACCCTTTGAGAAAACAGTGAAATCGTGAAATCTTTAGAAATATCTGGACTCAGTTTAAAACCACTTTTGAAAACATCTTTTTTTTTCCAACAGTTAAGCAAATGAATGCGAAACAGATAGTGCAAGTCAGCACAACAGTCAGCCCCTCGGGCACAGCACTCCATTAACAAATAACACCAGGGTATCAGGTGAACAGTGCAAGAAGTAGCATGGATGCCAGTGAAATGCGAGTGCTGGAATGTCATGACAGATAATACAAATAGGAACAAATTCATGAGTGCAATGCAATGCATATGACGGTACACTCCGGTACCCACTACGGCGTGCAGCCCGATCCATTTAAGGTCGACGACGCTCACTAGGGGTGTGTACAGACTCTGGAGGGGCTCCTACAGCCCAAGCGCAATATTAAGCCATCTCGTGGCATCAACCAGGCCCTCGGCCTCAAAATCAATATAACACCGCTGCGGCGTGCAGCCCGAGCCATCCATAGTCCAGAAATACACATGTAACACTGCTGCGGCGCGCAGCCCGATCCATGCTCAGTCCAGAAATGCACATAAGCCACTTGGGCAATACAACATGGTAGTTCTCAGCTCAAAACGTCAATAAAATATTGTTTAAGTTTTCAAATCTTAGAAAAATGGCAGAGTTTGCAAAACAGTATTAAAACCTTGGACCGAGATCAAATAATATGCAAAGTAATGCGAAAACAGTGATAACAATCCCTGAAGGATTCACATAGTTGGCACGAAACCCAAACATGGCAATCAGTCCAAATTATGATGATAACAAGTAGTTTCAGTCAAATATGTAGTAATTTCATCAATCGGGACCAAGTCAGCATCCCCAACGGTGCTCTACCCCACGCCCACTATCCGGCGTGCAAGTCACCTCAATACTGTGAGCACGTGATTTTTGCCCTATGTATGAATTATTCCCAAAAAAATCAAACAAAAATGATTTTTCCTTATTTTTACAATTTTTGTGAATTTTTGTGTCATTTTCTGTTAATTGTTTGCATTTTTATTTGTGCATGTTAATTCATATGAAAATACAAAAATATGCATTTGCATTTTTGATATAATTTCATACTTTTAGGATCGATTAGGGGTTAGTTTGTTTTAGAACAAAACATGAAAAATCACAAAAATAGTCTACTTTTGCGTGCTTAAGTGTTAATTGTTGAATTTGTCATTAACTAGACATTTAAACAATTTTAGAAAATTAATTAGCTCAACTTTGGAAATAAATTAGGTCTCTATTTTAAATTTTGCATTTTAATAAAATCAGAATAAATATAAATACAAAAACAAATAAAAGAAATACAAATGGGAAAAGAAAACAATTAAAAGAGGACTGTTTTTTTAAAAAAGACCAAAATTGGGCCAAATTGGCTAGCCCAAACCAATTCCCCTCCCAAACCCATTCTCAGGTCAGCCCACATCACCCCAACCCGGTCCAGACCCCCTCCATACCAAACGACACCGTTTGGGGCTGAGTCAATCCTGGCCGTCGAGGATTTATCATCCAACGGCCAGGAACCATGCACCATTGAGTATATTACTGTCCAAACGCTCACCACCCCCCCTTTTTCCGTCTCTTCCTCACCCCATGGACTCCCAAACCCTAATCTTTGCCGCCCCCATATCCTCCGGTGAAACTCGCCGGTGGCGAAGAACACAACTACGCCGATGACCACCAAAAGTACACCGGTGACCCTCATCGATCTCCTCTTTCTATCCCGTTTTCCCTCAAATCAGCCCCCACCGGCTCGAATCTTCATTTTGAAGATTCCGGCCAAGACGTTACTTAGGCCAATGGCTCCCAAAAACACACCCTCACACTGTCTTAATCCTCTCAACACGAATCCATGATTTATTCCTCTCAAATCCCACTAGTTTTGCTCAAACAACCCAAACCCTAGCCGCCGCCGGCGAACGCCGGTCACTCTAACGCCTCCCAAATTAACACCCCAGTATCCTCTATTCCTCCTCTACCCAACCCTCATAGCCACTTGTCTCGAATTTGGCCGGAAAGGCTCGAATATTAGTTTTTAATTCTCCGGCCAAAACCCTAAAATGACCAAAGTGCATGCAATTGGCATCAAAGGATCCCTGGGCTTTTCTCATGAGGATTTGAGTGTCATTGGAGCCAAGCGTCATCAGAATTGAAAAACAAAATCAGTAAGCCTTTTTCCTTTTTGATTATTGAATTCTTCTCTTGTTTAAAGTCTGTTTGTCTTAGCTTCAAATAGGATATTTTCCCCGCCACCAATTACTCTTCATGATACTTAAATTAGGGTCCTAGGGTTTCAATTTAACTTTTGTTTGGTTTTGTATGATTTGTTTTGATTCTGGATTTGATTTGACTCTGTTAATTGTTACTAATTGGTTTAGTTAATTGATTGAATGCATATAGATTAGTTTCATTTATTTCATTCTTAGTTTTAGATTCCATGTGTTTTAATAATGGTTTAGTAGTTTTAATTCTGTTTTATTGTGTTTAATCTTGAGTTGTTAGTCTAGATTCTAGGGTTAATTGGTTTAATTGGAAATTGGTTTGTAGTTAATCAGAATTTTCGTTAGACCATTGGTTAGCCTTAATGAATTTAAGTTTCAGGTTAAATTGGTTAGATGTAACTGATTAAAATAGGCTGGTAATTCTAAGTGATGGTTGAGGGTATTTTAGGGATCAAAAATGGCATATTTTGCCAAAATAGCAATTTCAGGATTTAGATAAGGGTAATATAGACTTTTAGATAAGAAAAGCCCTGCAGTAACATAAATTAGAAGCCTCTAGAGACTTCTAGATAGGGGTTCAAGCTAGATTTCAGAAAATTCAGGGTAATTACTTGTAACACAAGTTAAAAACTGAAGGACCAAAACTGAAAATAAATAGGGATTAGAAAGAAAAATAAAAATCTGATTGAGGCCCCTAGTTTTGCCTATAAAAGGCATCATAAATGCCTTGTTTAAGAAGTTTTTGAGCCTCCAAAAATCCCCCCAAAACTTCCTCTCCAATTTCAGATCTGATTTTGAAATTCAAACCTTCAAAAAATCCAAAAACAATAGAAATCTAATAGAAAAATCCCAAAAAATTACTGTTACATTAGTGTTACTTAGGTCACTTTCAGATTTGATCATTGAATTCAATTCTCTAGCTCATATAGGATGAAAGCTACTTGAATTTCCTTGTGTTTTGTTCAATATTTGAGAATTGAAGACAGTTTGAGTCATCTAGGCAGTGGATTTGGGAGATTCGAGTAAACTGTGATCTTAGTTTGAGTGTTTTGCTTTCCTGTGTTCATTTCTGGGTATTTGGATGCTGTTTTGGGGTTGATACATCAGTTTCATTTGGTTTAAAATATTTCTGGAATTACTAAGTCACTTCTGGGCTGAAAAATTGGCTGTGTTGATTGCTGTGTTACTGTTGGATTACCTTTGCTGATTCTCTGATCTCTGCTGATTCTCTCTTATTCTTCTTACATTTCCTATATCCAGGTACGAGGTCACTACCGTGTAGATTTCAAGTTAAAACGAAATGAAGTTGAAGCATGCTCTGTTACAGATTCCATTTATTTCCAATGCTGTAGTATTTCATTGTAATTGACATGGATTCGACTGCCTGAGACTTTTGAACCTCTAATGTTAGCGTTAATATAGCATAGCTTGCCTTCATGTGTTAGATGGATTGTTTACTAATTAGAGACTGTTATGTATTTGAAATTGATTCTGAAATCATGGACATGAGTCCGTGGTTGTTAATTGTATATTCAAACTGTCATAATAATTAGCAGGAACATCATTTTTAGCATGGTATGGTCAGATATAGCTGTCATCTCCACCTGAAGGTTAAATTCATAATAGGCTATTAATTCGAAGCTGGATTTAAAATAACTGTGGTCGTGTCAATATTAGATCGAATTTGCTTTGTATTTTAAATGCAGTAAATAGTCTGATTGTTCGCCTACAAATTCAATTCACATATAGGAGTTAGCATTAGCATGAATTCAGAACTGATTATGTGCCGACCACTGATTAAG
>NW_017684923.1:0-1850 GCF_001879085.1 Nicotiana attenuata | reverse complement strand
GGGATGGGCCGTTTAGCGAATTTCACGGACCTTCCCCAAAGATAATAACGCGATAGTCTCTTTAGGCACGCGATTTAAATAATTTTACCTTCCTAAAAGTGGGTGCACATTTATGTGACCCAAATCCAAATCTCAACGAAGTCGAAATGTGTTAACAATCACGGGTGCACTGGTGCGACGTGGTTCGAGATGCATTTTCACGACGTTGCAATTCTTATTAAAAATAAAAATAAAAGCGGTTTACTATTAAAAGCACATAGGCTAGAATATGTTTTGAAATCAAATAAAATCAAATACAACAGTTGAGCGACCGTGCTAGAACCACGGAACCCGGGAATGCCTAACACCTTCTCTCGGGTTAACAGAATTCCTTACTCGGATTTCTGGTTCGCGGACTGTTAACAGAGTCAATAATTTCCTCGGTTCGGGATTTAACCGGTGACTTGGGACACCATTAATCTTTCAAGTGGCGACTCTGAATTTTTAATAATAAATCCCGTTCCGATTGTCCTTTAATTGGAAAAACTCCTTTACACCCTCGCGAGTGTGCATAAAAAGGAGGTGTGACAGCTCTGGCGACTCTGCTGGGGACAAGAACCCAGAACTTTGGTTCAGGGTTCAGAATTCGAGCTTAGATATATTGTCGTATTTGGATTTATCTGATTTTCCTACATGTTTCATGCTAAATGTGCAAAATATTGCTTTTTACCGCTTTGATGTTATTTGAACTGTATATAAACTGTGCCGAAACCCTTCTCTTCTCACCTCCGGGGATGTGCTTACTGGTTGAGACTCCCTATTCTTTTAGTGTCAATACCCTGAAATAAGAAAGAGGCCGAACAAGTTACTAAGCCAGATGGCCTTTTGGTTCCCGGTACGTAGCCCCCTCCTCGACTCGAGTTGTCCGCTCGGGTACACAGTCTAGAACCTATACCCAGGTTTTGAACCTAGCATAACTTGACCTCATGCCGGATCCCTAGTAGGAACGCTTATCTGCATCACGTGCATTTTGACTTAGGGGAGTCAACACAGGGGTTGGGTCCGTCTAGGACAGGTGTACCCGGAATAATGGATCATCCTGATGCATCCTACTTGTGCGTTTATCTATTTTGGACTCGCATGCTGACCGGCTTTGAATATCTGGGAAAAATTGAGAAAAAAAACAAAAAGAGACAAAGAGAAAATAGCAGTGTAGAGAGTTAATTACCTATATTAGAAAAACCAATGTCCAAGTAGTGCCGAAATGCTGCCGAATTTTTGAGAAAAACAAAAGAAAAAAAAGAGTTTTATTCTCAAATTAGTTGTTTATTTGCCACTAAAAAAGAAAATATAAAAAGAGTCTTGCTTTCAGAAATAGTGTATTTGCCAAAAAAAACAAAACAAAAAGAGTCTTGTTTTCGAAATAGTTAGATTTATTTGCCCGAACTACGCAGGTTTGATTCTCACCGGATGTGAGATACGTAGGCAACCCTCATCGGGTCCAACCACCCCTTTTGCAAAAATAGCCAAAAAATGTCAATTTTTATTTTTTTGTCATAAATAAATCAGGTGATGTCGTTTTGTCAAAATAGCCGAATGTCCCCAAACGGGCGCCCGGAGGCTGTTTGTGAAAAAACGGCCATCTTGAGTCATTTCCCAACGGTTAGCGGGTACAGCCTTAAAGTCTTCTCTCCGAAGTGCTGAAAGGCCGTAACTGCAAAACCGGCCATTTGTTTTAAAAATTGGAAGTTTGAACAGAATTTGTGTCATTTTTTCTCTTTTAGGTCAAAATAAGTGATTAAATCACCTTAATAAATGTGCAGGATGAGCACAACTCAAAATGAACATTTTCAATCATGCATAAAAATCCC
>NW_017684922.1:0-7175 GCF_001879085.1 Nicotiana attenuata | reverse complement strand
CTGTGTAGCTTAGGATTTTTGAGCTAATTGTTTGTGAGATGTTGCAGGGATTGTGTTGAAGCAGTGCAAATAATTTGTAGTCTCTGAAGTTTGCCAGTGCGGCCGCGGTGCATTTTTGCGCGGTCCGCACTGGCATGATCCAAATATAATGCTCTCTGAAGTTTTCCACCGCGGCCGCGGTCAAGTTTGTGCGGTCCGCGGTGGACCTTCGCGGCCGCGGTACACTTTAACGCGGTCGCGCCAAGGTTGCCTTCTGAAACGTCATTTCTTGAAACCCAGCGTGGTCCGCGGTCGCTTTTGTGCGGCCGCGCTGGTAGGTGAGTAAGGGAACCACGGGTTGTCTATAAATAGAGACCAAGGGTTTCATTTTACCCTTTTCGCACTTTAAAAACCCAGAGCCATATTGTACTGTTCATCCCTCTTCTAAGATCGTAACGCTTACTTGCTTGGACTAGTTGCATTCAATCTTCACAAACCTGGTACCATTTCATGCATTTGTGATTAATTAATTTCATATTTTCATTTTTATGGCTTGCCCAGTAGCTTTAGCTTCTTCTTTTTATTTAATTGTTAGTTTAGGATAGTTTAAAATCGGGGTAATGTGCTGAATATGCTTAATCAATGGATGATGTCACGACCCAAAATCCACCAAGGGTCGTGATGGCGCCGGACACTGCTGTCAGGCAAGCCAACCAAATTACATAATCAAATTCTCGTTTTATTACTTTTGAAAAACTAGGATTTTTCCTTTAACTTTAGCAATTTAAAAGATAATTGTCTCAAATCTAATTAAATAATAATCAATCAATACAAAATATGTCACAACCATCCCAGAACTCGGTGTCACAAGTGCATGAGCATCTACAGATAAGGAAATAAAATATAACATCCGTCCGAAATACAGTGGACAAGAAATAATACAATACACTGGGAGGGGACTATACTAGCTGCGGGTCGCCTCGAATAATGCAACTCACCTAGTGCCAGAGTCATCCGCGTTGCCACGCCCAGTAGGCCACAAGGGTTACATATACTTGTGCAACAAAAATGCACAGAAGTGTAGTATGAGTACGGAAACAACGTGTACTCAATGAGTATCCCGCCTAACCTCGAAGAAGTAGGGACGAGATAGTCGACTTCGACACTTACTAATGGTCCAATAGTGAGGTCAGTAATACACTAAATTATGGATTTCTATAACATGATTTTTATCCAAATAGGAGGAGACAAGTAAACAATTAATTCTTTTATGAAAAATTTCCAAAATTTCCTTTTCGTAATTATCCAAATAATTTCAAGCCATGAAGAGGCAATAATAACTTAATTGAGTTCGAAGCAGCAATACAAGCATGCGCATATCATGCCGAGGTCGACGGCCCGCTCCAAAAGAAATGTAAACTGTGCACTGCCGAGGGTAGAACGGCGCGAACCATAGATGCATCTATTTAATCTACCGAGGCGTTCGGCCCGCTCCAAAATTTAAGCACACACAGACAGTCAATCAGGAGTCCACACGGAGCAATTATCCAAAGAAAGTAATTCCCGGAATTAACCATTTAAGAAAAATGAAGTTTAATCCTTTTAGATATTTAATTACTAATTCAATATGATTTAAGCAATTGAAACTGTCAATAAGTTCGCAAGTAATCCAAGTATAGCATGCTTTTAGGTCCTAGACTACCCGGACAATAGCATAATAGTAGCTACGCACGGACTCTCGTCACCTCGTGCGTACGTAGCCCCCGCAAATAGGAGCAAATATCCAACTAGTTCACCTATGGGGACATTTCCCTCTTACAAGGTTAGAAAGGAGACTCACCTCGCTCAGAAGATCCATAACCGACATTCCACGCCCTTCTGAAGACTCTAATTGATGCACCACGCTCCAAAACTAGCCAACGGTTACGCAAATCCATTAATATATGCTCAAATATTCATTACAATCTAATTTATAGCAATTCCTAACTCCGATCGAAAAGTTGACCAAAACGCCCTCGGGCCCACATGCCCGGAATCCGAAATTTTTTTGAAGATAAAGATTACCCATGACCTTAGGAACTCGAATATAATTTTCACTAAATTCCATACTCAATATCGTGGTCAAATTCGATGAAATGCCAATTTCTAGGTTTTCCACCAAAACCTAAATATTTCCATAATTTCCTTGCCTAAATCCATGTATAGACTTTGTATTTAACTCAAAGCTAGCATAAATTACTTACCTCATGATGAGTGACGAAAATGGCACCTCAAAGATGCTCCCCATCGACTCCAATGGAAGAAAATGGGGTTGAAATGAACTCAACCCCAAATTTTAAAAGACCTCACTGCCTCAGCTGTTTCCGCACCTGCGGTCCCTTGACCGCTTCTGCAGTTCCGTAGGTGCGGTTGAAATGCCGCATTTGTGGTCCTCCCTATGCCGCCCTCTTTCGCTTCTGCGATACGCCTTCCGCAGATGCGGTCCCGCTTCTGCGGAACTCTGACCGCATCTGCGGTCCACTCCAAGCCGCTCACTTCCGCTTCTGCGACCACCTTTCCGCAGATGCGGTTCCGCTTCTACGGAACCTTGACCGCATCTGCCGTCCTCGAGCCCTTGACCAAAAATCGCTTCTGCGGCTCCTTTTCCGCTTCTGCGGGGCCGCTTATGCGGTTAACCCATCGCAGAAGCGAAAATACCAGCAACCAGATCCTTCAGCTGTCCAAAAATCCTAATTTCGATCCGTTAACCACCCGGAATCCACCTGAGGCCCCCGGGACCCCTACCAAACATACCAACCAATCCCAATACACGTTACGGACTCGCTCGAGGCCTCAAATCACATCAAACAACGCTAAAATCATGAATCAACCTCCAATCCAAACCTAATGAACTCCAAAAATTTAAACTTCTATTTCCGATGTTTAAACCTATCAAATTATGTCCGATTGACCTTAAATTTTGCGTACAAGTCTTATTCGACATTATGGACCTACTCCAACTTTCGGAATTGGATTCCGACCCCGGTATCAAAAAGTCCACCTCCGGTCAAACTTCTCAAAAACCTTAAAATTTCTATCTTTAGCCAAATGGTTCCAAAATGACCCACGGACCTCCGAATTCACTTCCGGTCGCGCCCCCAACTCCGAAATCACCATACGGAGCTATTCACAGTCTCGGAATCCCAAACGAACATCGATAATACTGAAATGCACTTCAAGCCAAACTTATGAAATTTCTTCTAAAATGCTAACTTCCACAATAGGCGCCAAAATGCTCCCGGGTTATCCGAAACCCGAACCGGGCACACGCCCAAGTCCGAAATCATCGTACGAACCTGCTGGAACCTTCAGATCCCGATTCCGGAGTTGTCTACTCAAAAATCCAATTCTAGTTCATTCTTTCAACTTTAAGGTTCCGAAATGAGAATTCTCTTGCCAATTCAACTCTGGACTTCCCAAAACTCGATTCCGACCACGCGCACAAGTCATAATACCTGAAATGAAGCTGCTCACGGCCTCAGGCTGCTGAACGGTGTGCTAGGGCTCAAAACGACCGGTCGGGTCGTTACATTCTCTCCCACTTAAACATACGTTCGTCCTCGAACGTGCTGATAACTATACTTCACATGCACCTCCCCGTGTTACCACAGCTCAGTCGAGCACATTAGCTCAATCCATTTTGAAGATATTTCCTTTTATTCAAGCAGATAGGCCTTAGAGCCTAATTTCAACATCCGGAACTCTCTGTCAGGCCTGTTTCCAACATACGAACACCGTATCAATCATAAACACGCTATACCCAAACGTGACTGCATAACTTTGCTGGATTCACACCTTACATCATTTTACTCACCGGACCACAACAACATTTTCTGATCAACTTAGTCGAATTTCCCCGGATATAACGCTCCCATTGCACCCCCATGACATGCACAGGTCTTACTCTAACTCTTACGATACCGCACAACGGAAGAGATGTGCAGAAATTCATAATCAACTGCCGAGTCAACCAATCATTGAGTCTATGCTTCTGACAAGAAACATTACCTCATTCTGAACCAAATAATGATCTTTTCTCCTTAATATATTTCACGTAATCAGATTGCACTGATCCTAAATCCAACAATCTCGTCTCACCCAGTACGAACTGCTCAGGCAACAAGCCACCCCGACATGACCAAAAGTCTCATATGATGCCACAATGTGCCAATAGGCTACCAATTAGGATGCGTTACAAAAAGGAAAATGAACTCTGAAAAGGAATTTCAATTACCCCGCTCGCGAATCATACATGCGACGCGGGCGCACAGCTAATATGTGCTTCCTTCAGAAAATAAGAAACAGAACACAATAAACAGATATGGGGAACTGTACTGAACATCATACTGTTGCGGCGCGCAACCCGATTCGAGCAATCATAACCATGGCGGCGTGCCACCCGATCCACACAACATAACCATGGCGGCGTGCCACCCGATCCACACATGGAACTCACATACGGGGATGTACATCGAGCTAAATTGCTCATTACAACAAAATACTGAGTATCAGTCATAAACACGCTAAGTGTATAATACCATTCCCTGGGGAGACATATAATGCTATAATCCACAAACTCGAGCACAACTAAGGTGCGATATACGATTTGAAATCTCACAAGCATCCTGCTCATATAACATCATCTCTACGCGGATCCTCAACACATAAGCAATTTCTCAAGCCGTCTCCCAACTCACACGGCGCAACGCATCATTACATGAAATATTTGGCAACGAAATAACACCCTGACTACTCCATAAGGAGCACATTACTGAAATGAACACAACTGACCTGACATAGAGCCCAAATTCATATTTAACCTATCCACCGACCTCAAGTCGATCCTGATCGTATCAAACTAAGCCAATAACCTTTCAAAGGTCCATACTAATTTCCCTCTTCTCATAACACACAAGGACAACCATCATAACTGGAGTACTCATCCACAGTCCACAACTCAGTAACGGAGTGCCCTCCAGGCATATATCCTCAACTTATCGATATCATCACAAATCTTCATACTTGGTTTAATTGCTTTCATCAATCAAGTGACTACATGCCACACTTATACGATCTTCCTGTGGGACTCGCTCCCACAACCTTCCGAAACACATAATAGATCCACACATCCATATCACCGACCGCACTAACGCGGAAAGGCGATCAAGAATCATCAACCATGACACAAGCCCCTTTTTACAAAACACCAATCTCAGGTGACGCTGAAGACAATACCAACTTACCTTAAACATCGAAACTCCTTTCCTGCTCATCTGAGCTCGTGACATCCTTGTCCACACCGAGCTGCTACTTGATCTTCACTGCAATTTCCATACCACTCACTGCACTCAACATGCCAGTATACGATAGAACTCGTTTTTCATCATAGCTTCGGAACCACTAATAGGTTAACACTTCATCTTAAAAAAAAACTTTTCACTTGACTCACTTCAGGAGATCCATAGTATCACACAGGTGAATTCCCATAATCGTAGAATATGCAAATCCCTAAGTAGTGGTCTAACCCCACCATAACCCTTCCAAAATCCGCCTATACGCAACAGGCCATAACAGTGGAATACCTCTGAATAAAATCAATTACAGTGGCCGACAGACCTCACACGTACCATCACAATCACTTGCACAACTTGATCGCGCTGAAGGAACTGATCACTAACACCAATATGCCAAATTCCACTAATGCTAATCAATCTACCTTCTTCCAATTTATCCTTGATTGCCTTAGAGATAATACTAACTCCATCCAACACATAACATACTCCATCTGCGCTCATCTCGAGTGACCGTGAATCACGAGACCATGTTGTCCCGAATCCCACGAACCACTTCATACCTTCCTTGCGCGCATATTCGCACCCTCAACTGATATGCCCATTCTGCTAATCCTCTTACGAATCTGAAATCTCTTCTCATTTTCCTCTCAAGTTCTACACTGCAAGCCGAAAAATCATAGAACACTCTGTGCCTCTTCTCATAGGCTGCTCTCAAGCTCGATTCTAAATCGTATCTATAGGCTCGAAATCATTAGGCATCACACTTTATCTTTTGAATTCACTAGGACCGTTGCTGAGAGCCACCCGCTCTGACTTGGCCCCAAGTATAATCAATTCCATAAATCTTCTAACACATGAATACCCCATTGGTGATGCACCTGGCAGAATCCCTTCCCTTGGAACCCGCATCTTTACAAACACAATCTTGAATCCTTCCCCAAGTCTGAACATGGGCCAATAAGGCCAACGATAGCCCACCTTAAATAATTCCTCTGCTCAAATTACTCCTTATGGTCTTTTCCCGTAGCTGAAATAGCCTATCAATATGCTAATAACCAGAAACCTCACAAGTAATTAACCGTGCAACCCCATCATAGGCGGTGGGACTCTCCCACTTAGATCGAAGCCACTATTACTCAACTCTGGAATGTACCAGGATTCTTATTCTCCTATTGACATAACCTTGCGCAATCAACTGCCAACATGCTCAATATCTTACTGTAGAACCCCCCTCTTTTTTCTCAGAATCATCAACATTCGCACGACCGATCCCTTTGCTGTATAACCAATAGAATTCTTCGCAAAAGCTCGCCAACCACGCGATCGCTAACCTGCTCACAGGGTTGAACTACCTGTAGAAATCACTCCCGACATCTTCCAGCGCTGCTACATGGGGTACAATTACTACGACATCAATAACTCGTCCAGAGTCCTAGTTCACTCTCCAGCTGCACAAGTCCATTCACCCCTCGTGGACATCCATTAAACGTGCGGCAGCATCTTCCAAGTTCAAAGTTATGTTGCATCCTTCTTTATTCAAGCAGCTCCTTCCCGTTATATCAAATCTCCTGCCGCATAATAGCCCATACTCCAAATTAATCCGTAGGCCCAAACCACCAATCACCAAAATTCCCAAATCACTCCAAACTCTTATCAAGGTGCATAGTCATCCTACCACAATGCCCATATGCGACTCCACCTCTCTCCCACTTTGGCGAAACTCATCCCTTTAATCGACTACTCGACCCTTGGCCCCTTATACTCGGCCTTCTAGAAATCTTTTGCCACCGCCTGACACTTCCCACATGTCTATCCTCATCCTTTGCTGCTCAGTTGTTGCCGTAAATAAAATCTATCTTCGTG
>NW_017684921.1:4486-7175 GCF_001879085.1 Nicotiana attenuata | reverse complement strand
AGTGAGGTAAATACTTGTTTGGTATTCTCTGATGTGGTTGAAAAGGTTGAAAATAGATTTGTCTTGGTTGGTCCTGTTAAAGATGTACAGGGGGCTGACTCTAGTAGAAGAGGAGGTAAAAAGAAAGAAAAAGAGAGAGAGGGAGTCAGTAGAAATGTGAGGGGAAATAAGAAAGAAAAAGTATTGGCTATTTGTGGAGGTATTGAAGAAGGTGGTAACAACTCAGGGGGAAATAGTTCTGGAGAGGCGGCTGAAGGGCTAGTGAATTTAAGCAAGCATCAAGATGAAACTGGTGCATCTAGGGAAGAAACTCTGGCAGATATGCTGAAGAAGGTTGGGGCCAGTTATGATCCAAAGAAGTGCAAGGCTTCCACACAAAAGGCTCCAACTGCTTCCAAGCCAACAAAGAAAAGTAAAGTGTCATCTTCAAAATCTAGTGTACCTACAGTACCTAAGGGAAGAGCTACTAGGAGTAGGGTAAAGCAAAGTGAAGCAGAATTGCAGAAAGCTCTTGAAGAGAGCAGGAAGAAAAGGAGGGAAAAAGGAAAGGCTAAGGTTGTGGAGAGTGTTGAGATTGCAGAAGAAGAAGAAGAGGAGATGGACCTGGTCCATCAAGAAAGAGGAACAACTGAGGAGGTTCCTACTCCCAAACCAAAAAGATCCAAGACTTCTTCCAAGAAGTCTTCCTCTGTACCTGTACCTGCTGAATCTTCTTTAGTCAAAAGAACTAGGTCTGCTGTGAAGGGAAAACAAAAGAAAATTGTTGAAGAAGATGAAGAGTGGAGTGGTGAAGAAGAAGAGGAATCTGAGAAAGATCAAGATAGGTTTGCCATCTTTAGTAGAAGGAAAATTTTGAAAGGAAGGTTGTTGAAAGATCTTGATGAGCCAGGCATGAGAAGATTGATGGATGCTCTTACTGCACAAGGGTGGAAGGACATGGTCCTTGAGATGGATGGAAGGCTGGCTAAAAATGAGTTGATAGAGTTTATGGCCAATGCCACTGTGAAAAATGGAGTAGTCTCCATCCTGGTGAAGGGTGTAAAAAGATCTGGATGAGCCAGGCATGAGAAGATTGATGGATGCTCTTACTGCACAAGGGTGGAAGGACATGGTCCTTGAGATGGATGGAAGGCTGGCTAGAAATGAGTTGATAGAGTTTATGGCCAATGCCACTGTGAAAAATGGAGTAGTCTCCAGCCTGGTGAAGGGTGTAAAAGTGGAGTTTGATACAATCAAGCTTGGTGAGATTTTGGACATACCAAGTGAAGGGTATGATGATTATACTAGGCAGAGGTGGCCTTGTCTGGATTCTCTTCCTACTGCTCTTCAAATCACCAGAAATTCTTGTGATGCTGCTAATGCTGAAGATATTCCTGAAGCCAGATTTGTTCAGAAGAGTGAGATGAGACCTGTGCACAAGGTATTATTTGAATTTGTGAATAAGTGCATGTTGCCCAGACAGGAGAGGAGGCATACTGCCAACTATATGGACCTGGTTCTTATGGAATGCCTTGAGAGTGGAAAGCAGATAAATTGGCCTGCTTTTATTGTCAAACAACTGGACAGGGTCATTAATGGATCCAAGGCACATGCAACTCTATATGGGTTCATACTTACAACTGTGCTAGACAGGCTAAGGGTGCCTTTGAAGAAATGGGAGATGGCATCAAGCAAGGAGCATTTTGGTGTTAGGACTTTATTGGCTTGTGACTATCCTGTCAATGCCACCCTAGTTGAACCTGGTTCATCTCTGAAGACACCAGTGAATAGCAAGGTTAGGGCTTTGGTTCAAGAGTGTGGAACTAACGATGCTGAAATTGCTAGGCTTCAGGCTCGTGTTGCTGATTTGGAAGCTGAAAGAGATGGCCTTCGAGCTGAGCTAGCAAGAGAAAAGGAGAAAAGTGAAGGAATGCTTCAGAATATGTTCAACCTTCTCCAAACCCAGCCCTCTAGTTCCTCCAAGCCTTAGGTCCTCCAGTTCTTATTTTTGAACCTATCTAGAACCCCCAGTGACCCAGATTCGGGACTTTTTCTGTTTTTGTTGCTCATGTTTTGAAGTTTGTCTTTCTTTTTGTGGTCTGTTTGTGAAAGCATATCCTAATCAATGACAATTTTCTTTTTCTCTTGTTCTATGAAGATTCTGATCTAAATAGTTAATTTTGTTTGTTGGTTATTGATTAATTGAACCATGTTTTCACTTGCAGTTGCCCTAGTGGCCATGAGTAATTATTAACATCTGGGACTGGAAAACTTTAGAGACCATCATTGTTGGACCATGCCAGTGCGGACCGCGCTAAGATGACCGCGGCCGCACTGGCAAACTTCAGAGACTGTTCAATTTGTTCCAACTTATTTTGCACTGCATCAACACAATCCCTGCAACATCTCACAAGCAATAAGCTGAAAAATCCTAAACTATAAAGAAAATCAAAGAGAAAGAAAAAGACATGGGTTGCCTCCCAAGAAGCGCCTGATTTAACGTCGCGGCACGACGCGAGTTACCAACACATCATTTGAAATGTACCATAGCCACCACGTGGCTATCATCAATCTTCCCAAGACAATGCTTCACACGATGTCCATTGACTCTGAATATTTCACCATTCTTGTTCCTTAGATCAAGAGCACCAAATGGGGTCACGAACACAACTTCTAAATGGCCCACTCCACTTTGATTTGAGCTTTCCCG
>NW_017684921.1:0-970 GCF_001879085.1 Nicotiana attenuata | reverse complement strand
AGAATCAACAACTTAGGCATTCGTAGTATTTATCAAGAACACAATAATTTCAATTTAAGACCCACGGTCATGCTTGACACCGACGTATAGATACTCGTCACCATGCCTATACGTCGTACTCGACAAGTAACACGTAGCAAATAGGACACAACTCCTAATCCCTCAAGCTAAGGTTAGACCAAACACTTACCTCAAACTTCCACGGCCAACTCAAGCCTCTAACACCGCTTTTCCTTTAGAATTCGCCTCCGAATTACTTGTATCTAATTCAAATTAATATAACAACATCAATAAATGCTAAATAATCTAATCCCAAGGCTAAATTATAGGTTTTCCATCATTTTCCCCAAAAAGTCAAAAATCGACCCCGGACCCGCTTGGTCGAAACTCAAGGTTCGGACCAAAACCCGATCACCCATTCACCCACGAGCCCGAATATGCAATAAGTTTCGAAATTCGATCCCGAAACGAGGTCTAAACCCAATTAATCAAAAAGCTCTAACTCTACCCAAATCCCCAATTTCTACCATTAAAACCCTAGGATTATTGATAAAAGTTGATGAAAAACATTAGAGAGTTGAAAGAAATCAGTTAATGGACACTTACTTATGATTTGGGAAGGAAATCTCTTGAGAAATCGCCCTAGGCCTTCTATTTTTGTGAAAATTTGAAAGAGAAATCACTGAAGTTTTATTTTAAAACACCCCACTGTCCGACTCTCGCACCTGCGGTGCTTGGTTCGCACCTGCACAGCCGCACGTGCGGAAAATTGACCGCTTCTGCGGAAATGATTAGGCCCGCTGGGGCCACATCTGCGTGAGGAGATCCGCTCCTGCGGAACCGCTTCTGTGGAAGCTTGTCCGCATCTGCGAGAAGCTGGCCCTATACGCGCACCTGCGGTGCTTGACTCGCAAGTGCGGTTACACCAGAACTGATGCAATAGCAGTGTTTTCCTAAGTCTAAACACCCC
>NW_017684920.1:1968-7176 GCF_001879085.1 Nicotiana attenuata | reverse complement strand
AGTCAGAGCTATCTTGAGCTTCTAAAAGCTCGCCTCACACTCATCCGACCACCTGAACTGGGCACCCTTCTGGGTCGACCTGGTCATCGGGGCTACAATAGATGAAAACCCCTCTACGAACCGACGATAGTAGCGTGCCAACCCCAAGAAACTCTGAATCTCTGTAGCTGATGCTGGTCTAGGCCAGTTCTTGACTGCTCAATCTCCTTCGGATCAACCTGAATACCCTCTGATGACACAACATGACCCAGGAATGCAACTGAACTCAACCAGAACTCACACTTTGAAAACTTCGCGTACAACTGACTATCCCTCAAAGTCTGAAGAACCACTCTAAGATGCTGCTCGTGCTCCTCTCGGCTGCAGGAAGATATCAAAATATCATCATGAAGACTATCACAAACGAATCCAAATAAGGCCTGAACACTCGGTTCATCAAATCCATAAGAGCTGCTGGGGCATTTGTCAACCCGATTGACATTACCAAGAACTCATAATGCCCATACCGAGTGCGGAAAGCTGTCTTAGGGACATCAGATGCCCTAATCCTCAACTAATGGTAGCCAGATCTCAAGTCAATCTTTGAAAATACATTGTCACCCTGAAGCTGATCAAACCAATCATCGATCCTCGGCAATGGATACTTATTCTTGATTGTAACCTTGTTTAATTGCCGGTAATCAATACGCATTCTCATTGAAACATCCTTCTTTTATTTTTAACAAACAACACCGGCGCACCCCAAGGCGAAACACTGGGCCTAATGAAGCCCTTCTCAAGCAAATCTTGCAACTGTTCCTTTAACTCTTTCAACTCAGGCGGGGCCATACAATACGGTGGAATAGAAATGGGCTGAGTGCCCGGAGCCAAATCAATACAGAAATCAATATCCCTGTCGGGTGGCATACCTGGCAGGTCTGAAGGGAAAACATCAGGAAACTCACGAACAATGGGCACAGAATCAATAGAAGGGACCTCAGCTCTAGAATCACGAACATATGCCAAATAGGCCAAACACCCCTTCTCGACCATACGCCGAGCCTTCACATACGAGATAACACTGCGGGTAGAATGACCAGGAGTCCCTCTCCACTCTAAACGAGGCATACCCGGTAAAGCTAAGGTCACAGTCTTGGCATGACAGTCCAAGATAGCGTGGTAAGGTGATAACCAGTCCATCAGCAATATAACACCGAAATCATCCATGTCCAGAAGAAGCAAATCTGCACGAGTCTCAAAACCTCCAATAACCACTATACATGAACAATGGACGCGATCCACCATAATAGAATCACCCACCGACGTAGACACATAAATAGGAATACTCAGTGAATCACTAGGCATGACCAGACACAGTGCAGAATAGGATCAAATAACACTGAAGCATCTCTATCATAAACCAGAACCATACCTGCACCTCCACCTCTAATACCTTTACCCCCACCTCTAGCATCTCTACCTCCACCTCTAATACCTCTACCTCCACCTCCAGCTAACTGAGCGGGCTGGACGAGTCCCTCAATAAACCTCCTCACTTTCTCTCACAGTAGGATGTATGACAAGAGCATGACGAGCCAAGCCGACGAATCTGATCTCGTACTGAGTAACAGCCATAGAACCCTGCTAGGGACGCTCAAACTGCCTCCGATAGACCTCTCTCTGAGTGATGGGGAGAAACTTCTACAGAAATAGCTGCGTGAACTGTTCTCAAGTCAAAGCTAGTGGCCTAACTGGTATAGCCAATCAATAATCTCTCCAACAGGTCTTGGCGGATCCAGACAAGCGAAAGGTAGCAAAGCGACCCCATTGGTCTCCACGATCCCCACGTTCCTGAGAACCTCATGACAGCTGTCTAGATAATCCTTGGGATCCTCAGTAGATGCACCGCTGAATGTAGTAGTGAAGACCTTGGTGAAACTTATCCAACCTCCACAAGGCCTCCGAAGACGCAGCTGATCTATCACCGGTCTATGCTGCTACTCAGCTGAAGAAGCGGTACATGACCTCGCCATTCGCGAAGGGACAAGAGTAGAGCTTTCAATTTAGCATTTGAGAAACAAAACCACACAACAGGAAAGAACAAGTGTAAAGTTTTCCTAACTCTGTAGCCTCTGGGATAAATACAGACATCTCCGTACCGATCCCTCAGACTCTACTGAGCTTGTCCGTGAATAGTGAGACCTGTGTAACCTAGAGCTCTAATACCAACTTGTCACGACCCGAATTTCCCCACCCTCGGGGGTTCGTGATGGCGCCTACTCGTAGAAGCTAGGCAAGCCACAAATCATAAACTCCTACCTATTTCATTTTAAATCCTTTTATCTATCATAACAACAAGCGTTAAATATTTAAATGTCAGCGGAATACGAAATTAAAGCGGAAGACTTAAATTAAATAAGCTGAACAATAATGCCGAATTCAACATGTGCCTCTACCCAAGAACTGGTGTCACATCATCCACGGACTACTAAGAGTACTAAATACAATCGTTTGAAAGAAATATAACACTGTTCGTCTCAAAAACATGAGATAACAGAACGAAATATATGATAGAGGAGACGTCGGGCCAGCGGACGCGTGCAAGGCTGCCTCAGAGTCTCAGTGGATTGAAGGCTGGCTCCCGAGCTACTGCTGCTGTCTGGGACCTGGGTCTGTGCAAAAGAGCACAGAGTGTAGTATCCGCACAACCGACCCCATGTGCTGCTAAGTGCCTAGCCTAACCCCGGCGAAGTAGTGACGAGGCTAGACAGGACTACCACATAATCCTGTACAGTTATATATATATCTACAACGGGATAAAAACAAGAACAAACATTTTTTTAAATGGTAGGGGAACATGCTTCGGGGATAGCAGATAATACAGAATTTCAAGAAAATAATAAAGAACATCAATAATTTAACTCTAACACGGATAAGGAAAATAAAAGCAGATTTCACTGTCAGTACATATCACGTTGCAGGCGTGCAACCCGATCCCATTTCTCGATAAACAAATCTCGTGGTAGGCGTACCACCCGCTCCTATTTCATTAAGTCAACCGTTCTTCCAAATGAAATTCACTCCAGCAAACGCAACAATTAATACGAATTCATAAGACAACAACTACACAGTAATTATGACTCACTGAGGAAAAAGAGTAATGACAAGTAGCAATTAATTATGGACTTTAAGGAGCAAATATGCAATTTAATATTTAGTATGCTAAATGTCAAGTAGAAATTAAGTCACATAAACATGTAGCAATTATAGCATAAATTCAAGGCATAATGTTGCGCAAGGATACCTCGAGCCAATAATGACAAGTAACACAATAAAGGAAAATGCCAACATAAAGAATCACAATAATAGTGGAATAAGACAATTAATGAACTTGAACCGATAATAAACAAGAAAACCAGTAAATAGAAGTAAAGGACAACATAACTCAATTATCAGCAAAAATCAGGGAAATCAAAGACAAGTGCACGGCATCACCCTTCGTGCTTTTACTCTCGTCCTCAAGAAGCAATAATATAGTGAAAACGTGCACGGAATCACCCTTCGTGCTTTTACTCTCTTTCCTCACCAAAGCAATTAGAATGTAAAATGTGCACGGAATCACCCTTCGTGCTTTTACTCTCTTTCCTCACATATAATCAATAGAATTGGCACGGAATGGTACATCTTGCGGCACGGCATCACCCTTCGGGCTTTACACACTTTCCTCACAATAGCAAACAATGCACGGCATCACCCTTCGTGCTTTACACTCTTTCCTCACAATAAACAAACAATGCACGGCATCACCCTTCGTGCTTTACACTCTTCCTCACCCAAACAACAATCACAAACAAGGGGCAAGGGAATAAACAAAATAATAATAGAAATCCCGGCAAGGGAACACAATTAAACAATTAAATCCCGGCAAGGGTACGACATCAATAATCTAAACATCCTGGCAAGGGAGCAATTTAAATACTCTTTCTCTTCCTTTAACTTTTATTTCATAACTCACTCTACCACTTGAACCAATGCTCCAAAGGGTTTAATCATTTCATATACTTTCACAATTCATAATATAACTCGAGCCAATGCTCCAAAATCTTCAAAGGTCTCAATTCCTTCCACAAACTTTTCACAACAACTAGAAATCATAGGCAAAGCATGAAGAATACAACGAAATCATGAAAATCACAATATAAGACTCGCGGTCATACTTGACACCAACGTATAGATACTCGTCACCATGCCTATACGTCGTACTCAACAATTATCACATAGCAAATAGGACTCAACTCCTAATCCCTCAAGCTAAGGTTGGACCAAACACTTACCTCAATGCTTTGAATTCAACTCAAGTCTCAGTTATGGCTTTACCCCTCGATTCCGCCACCAATTCGCTCGTATCTAATCACAAATTGTTTAATTACATTAATAAACACTAAATGAATCAATTTAAATGCATAAAAATGAATTTCCCAAAGTTTTTCCCAAAAACTCCAAAATCGCCCCCGGTCCCACGTGGTCAAAACCCGAGGTTCGAGCCAAAACCCGGTTAACCATTCCCCCACGAACTCAAATATGTAATTTGTTTTGAAATCGGACCTCAAATTGAGGTCCAAATCCCCAATTTTTAGAAAAACCTATGTTCTACCCAAAACCCCCAATTTCACCCATGAAAATCATTGATTTTAAGTGGAAAACATGTTAAATATGTTAATGATTGAAAGAAATGAGTAGAAATTAACTTGCAATTGATTTGGAGAAGAAAGATTTCTTGAAAAATCGCCTATGGGTGTTTGAGTTTGAGAAAATGTGAAAAATGAAGTTCAAAATCGGTTAAGTATAAAATATGCTGGGCTGCGGATATGGGAAATGCGAAATTGGGTTCGCAATTGCGAACCCTGCAGGTATGGGAAATGCGAGATTTTGTTCGCATTTGCGAACTCAGGCCATTCGGGAGGGTTTCGTATTTGCGAGAGATGTCTCGCATTTGCGAGGGTAGTGGTCGCATTTGCGATCAAGCTGCCCAGGGCCATCTTCGCATTTGCGATGAGCAGCTCGCATTTGCAGATCAGTGATACCAGATTTTCCAAAAATGCAAAAATGCAATCCGACACCTATCCAAAACTCACCTGAGCCCTCGGGGCTCCAAACCAAATATGCACACAACCTCAAAAATATCCTACGGACTTATCCGTGCGATCAAATCGCCAAAATAACATCATA
>NW_017684920.1:0-924 GCF_001879085.1 Nicotiana attenuata | reverse complement strand
GTCTCCCCAAAGACGTTTCTATGAGGCCTCCATCTGGTGAGGAGTATGTGCCTCTAGAGCCCGCTTCATCGAAGGAGTGTGACGATAAGAAGAGAAAAAGGGTCTCAAATTCCCCGAACTCGGAAAAGAAAAAGCTGAATAGGAGGTCTCGCAAGCCCAAGGGGTGCTCTGGTGCTTTACCCTAGGACCTAGTCCATAGACTAAGAAATGAGTTTAAAGAAAAAAAAGTGGAAGATAAATCCATGCTGGTGGCCCGCGTGCGGGCTAGTGTAACGATACAAGAGGCTCTTGAACCGACGGGTCCTAAAGTTGAATCATCTCGACATGAGGAAGTCGGTGAGAGAGGTCTTGCTTAAGCTTACGAATTAGAAGGGGTGAGGCCACTCCTCCCCAAGCAAGGGGGGATTGACATGACCGGGTCTCCTCGGGCCAGAGGAAGGCACCGGTCATCATATCCATATCTACCCTTCCCACCCCATTAAGGTATTAAAGCGCGGATTGGTCTCGACCTCTATTGCATGCTATTACCCGTCCCATTCCTATCAGTCCCGGAGAAATTAGGACTACTATTCCTATAAGAGGGAGGACTTTAGGCTGACTCTTAGGTTTACAGGTAAAAGGCTAAGGCGACATACAAAAACACGTAGGACTGCATTTAAAGGGGAAACATTTAAACAACAAAGAGGCTCAAATATACCTCCTCAGATAGAACACATAAATAGCATGACTTAAAACACATTTAAGGTCAGAATTTAAAATACTAAGACAGGGGAGTTTTAGTTATTGAAGCAAACCAATTTATTACATAACTCAGATAAGAAGTCCGATTCAGGCCTGTCTGCTGGTTGTAGCAATTACTAATTTAACAAAAATGTAAACGCCCAAAACCGGTCGTTTTGCCCTTTTTAGAGCCCCCGTTCCCCG
>NW_017684919.1:0-7176 GCF_001879085.1 Nicotiana attenuata | reverse complement strand
CTCGTCGTGAAGTTAGTTGTGACTTGTTGTTGTTATATGGTGTCTTGTTATTGATATTTATAGGTTGCTGGACTTCCCTGGCTGTTGTTGTTGGTATATGGTATTGGAGGAGGCCCTTGTTACAAGGGAGATGCTGCCCGAATTTACGTAGACGAGCTACTAGCATAAGTTACAGTCTTAGCCTTTGCTCAACACTGATTTTGAATCTCCTTATGCTATGATAGATCGAGTTGACTTGTTTGAAGAGTTGCTTAGAAGGTATTAAGGACTCAACATGTTTAAGGTATGTTAAGACTCTTCCTTCATTCTTTTGGCATGATCTAAAGTGAAACGAACATAAACGATACGCTATTTTGTAATGAATCTACTCCTAGCAACTAAGGTTGTCCATGTTATTCTTTCCTTACAAAGTTACTCCTAGAAAGTATATATGATCCTTGAGTCCTAGTGAAGTTCATATTGATGGTATGATGTCCATAATGTTAATCGATGGTGCAATGACCTTATGTCACTCCAAAAGGTTTAGAACGTGACTCCATGAGTCCAGCATGCATTATATATGTATCTACTTTACTCTACCGAGCCGCGCTATAGTCGGCCGGGTATGGCACCTATTGTGCAACCACTGATCAGTTGGGTTTACCGAGCTCCACGTGGCCGGGTACGATTCTACCGAGCCTTATGATGGACGGGTACGTTTTTACCGAGTCCTCTTTGAGGCCGGGTATGATATGATGATGATGATGCCCACAGAGGCGTATGTTTTTAAAAGCTTATGTATATATATGTATTATGCATTTCATGTCAGTAGCCCCCAGAGGCACTCAGATGTTACAGGTTGTATCTCCTCTATCTCTCTTTACGTTACTGATCTTGTTTATGCTTTCCTGCCTTACATACTCGGTACTTTATTCGTACTGACGTCCCTTTTGCCTGGGGACGCTGCGTTTCATGCCCGCAGGTCCCGATAGACAGGTTGACATTCCTCCTAGTAGGCTATCAGCTCAGCGAAGGTGTTGGTGTACTCCACTTGCTCCGGAGTTGCCTATTTGGTCAGTATGCTTTGGATATGTATTGATTGGTATGGCGGGGCCCTGTCCCGACCTTTATGATTTTATGTACTCTTAGAGGCTTGTAGACAGATGTCAGGTGTATGGATACTTGTATGGCCTTGTCGGCCTATGTCTTGAGTTTACAAATGGTCATGTCGGCCTTATAGGCCCGTATGTTACATGTATAAGTTTGTATATCATGTTCGGTCATCATATGTTGAGTATTCCCTTATGTTTTATTCTTGTTATCTCCTGACATGTTTTCTATCTCATTTACCCTTGATAGTATGATAAGAAAGATATGTTACGTTGGTACTCGGTTGAGTAAGGCACCGGGTGCCCGTCGCGGCCCTCCGGTTTGGGTCGTGACAAAAGTGGTATCAGAGCAGTTCTGTCCTAGGGAGTCTACAAGCCGTGTCTCGTAGAGTCTTGTTTATGGGTGTGTTGTGCACCACACTTATATGCAGGAGGCTACAGGGCATTTAGGACTGTCACTCTTTCTTCTTATTCTAGATCGTGTGGTAGAGCTCAGTTGTAAGAATTCAAACTCCTAAATTCGACTTTAGTCGTAATACAACGATACCTTCATCCACAAAGACAGTTGGTAAGAGATTGAATGTGGCTCTGGAAGAGCTGAGTTAGAGGAACTCAATTTTGCATCACGCTTGTAATGAGTAAATATAAGGTCTTCGGTAGATTATGTGTGTACTAAGATGTGTAAGCTTCTTGATAAGGAGCCCTAAAGCATGAATATCTATCCACCGATATGGTAAAAAGCAATAAGAGAATCAGAGGGTAGATACAAATTTCAACAAGCAAAAGAAGCAAGGTGAAGAAGGGTACGAGGTATCCAGTTATTGAAGATTATCAGTTTTTCCAATTCAGGCAGAGAGACATAAGTATTATGAGTTACTTTCAACAATAACATAGATCTATTCAATTGGCCACACCCATCTCAGTTTTGCCCTATGGGAGCTAACATATATTATTTAAGAGAAATATGGGATATCAGGATCCGATTGGAGTTAGAGTGACCCAAAATAGTGGATGGATTGTTAGCATTAGCTGACATTTCTGAAGGATATTGCAAATGTGGTAATAGTTCTCCTTGTGAGACAACTCGACGGTGCACTCTAGAATAGTACATTTAGATATGAAATACTAGAATGCCCAGAAAATTTAGATGATCGGCACAATCCTAGAAGAGATAAATATTTACCTTTGTATGGCTCCTGTCCCTAGTAAAGAGAGAATGTTAGGCGACCCGAAGAGCCAGTGGATGGAGTAAGGGGAGTTAAAAGCGAAAGAATATTTTATTGAAGTTTTCAGAATAAGGTGATAAACAGAAGTATTAGTAGGAGAATAAGAAGAGAGTAAATAAAGTATTATGAGTAAGATGTGATAAATGGGTGATAACGGTAAATCAAAATATGACACGATGATAGAGTCTATAGTCAAGTGAAGGAATAGACAAGAGGTGACAGGCCTTGAGACAATAAAAGAGTATAGGCAAAACGCTATATCCTCATACGAGAATTGAGTTGGTGACTCGAACATGATTACCAGAAGGAAAAAAAATTAGACCCCCGTAGTAATAGAAATTAGTGTGGTCTAGTAAACAAGATAGAACCGAACATGAATTAGGGACCGGAGGATTTGATAATAGTCGACATCATGAGAATTTCAGAGATCGTGTTCCAACAATAATAGAATAGACAACATACGAATAACCTTTGAAGGTCATTTAGGAAGACGCTTTCCTAAAGCAAGCACTCTGAACAGAGTTAATATTAAGGGACTAACTGTGCCAGTTACACTAGGTGTCACCTTAGTGCGTAAGAAATTAAGTTATCCCTTGTTCAGAAGGTTACCATAAGACTATTAAGGTTCATTGATGATGTGAAAAGATGCCAACGATGAAGAGGTGAAACATCTATAGGTAGATCGTCGTAGTACTAAATCTTAGTACTCCCCTAAAGGGGGGAATATGGTGTGATATGGTATTAAGTCGGAATTAAGCGGTTCAGGTAACTATGGAATGGTAAAGGAAGAATGTGGTAAAAAGGAGAAAGGGATGATGTTGCATTTGTTCAGTTCCTACAGATATGTTGCGACTCCAGAACATTACACAAGCACGCCGTCGGAGAGAGGCAGTATGGGTTCCCACACCAGATGTTATTGATAAATAAGTGTGAATGAACACTTGATACATAAGGAGCCAGTACGAGTGGTAAGTTAAGATAAAGAAAATAACCCAAGAGAGATTATGCAGAATATATGTATATATGAGAATGGACCAACGAGTAATTAGTAGTTGATTCGGGAAGAGCCCGGTTATGGCTAGACAAGAAGTCACAGATAAATGAATAGATCATGCAAGATAAATGTAGTGAGCCGCATCATAGGGAATTCAGTCTCGTAGATACGAGATTGCAATCATCTGAAAATTTTCAGATAGAAGTTGAGACCGTTAAAGGTACCATTTAAGTTTTATGAAAATAAGAGAGAGTGCCAATAAGGAGACAATTAAAATTTGAGATTAAAAGTAACCCTACGAGCACAAGGGCATGAAGTTATGTAACTAAGGATTATTATAGGCAAGTAAGAACAACGAAAATTTCCTTCAGGTGTATGATATAACAAGCTCGCAACTTTACAAGAGCCAGAAGGTCTCTCTAAGTACTACAACGAAAGATTAGTTGAGGAAATAAGGAAGAAGGTTTCCACCTAAGCATAGTGAGCTAAAGAGTATATGATCTTATAACAACAGCCTTGCTACAATATTGTATACACTCCATAAGAAAGTGGCACCTATCGTGGCTAATGAATGGAAAAAAAAAATCAAAGGAGATGTTTGAGATCATATGAGGTACAGGAAATAACAGTATTCGCGGGCAATAAGACAAGCCAATTATTCATGCAACAAGTGATAGAACGACCACGAAAAGTAATTGCTTACATTTAAGGACAACTGAGAAGGCACAAAAGGAAATTTACGGTTCTAGCAAGTTAAAGGAAGGTTGCAAGTAGTATAAATAGATCGGTGTAGGTCCTAAGGTGAAGCATTGTAGAGCAACAAGGTTTTAGGTAGATATNACTCGATCTATACATAGCATAAGGAGATTCAAAATGAGTGTTGAGTAAAGGCTAAGTCTGTAACTTAAGCTAGTAGCTCGTCTACGTAAATTCGGGCAGCATCTCCCTTGTAACAAGGGCCTCCTACAATACCATATACCAACAACAACAGCCAGGGAAGTCCAGCAACCTATAAATATCAATAACAAGACACCATATAACAACAACAAGTCACAACTACTTCACGACGAGCGGCAAGCTCCGATTGGAATCCGTATAACCCATATCACCCCTTATAGACTTCTTACATTAATTTAAAACTATCATTAACATGATAATGAAGTCATTCATCAATGATTCCATCCTTATACCATATATTTATAACAAAGGAAACAATCCTCAACTCCAACTATCTTCAATTAGTAGCTTTATTCACTAGTT
Source organism: Nicotiana attenuata (assembly GCF_001879085.1). NCBI lineage: Eukaryota > Viridiplantae > Streptophyta > Magnoliopsida > Solanales > Solanaceae > Nicotiana > Nicotiana attenuata. The sequence continues at coordinate 2,608 of NW_017684919.1, read as the reverse complement.
GACGTCTACTCCATCCATTTAACTTAATCAACATCAAGATAACCTTAAGCACATGCAAGAACACAATACACAACTCCTATAGTAACTTCAAGTCGAAATCCAAGTTATATTCAGCTCACAACAACCCTCAATAGAAATACAACACCATAGAAGTAACTTAAGCTAATCCAAGTACTATCTTGTAGTTTATCGTCCTAACAACTTAACCAACATACAAGCAAGCTTAATCACAATTAGTAGGCTGTTATACTCACCTTAGACAGCAGCAACAACTTGGAATTTCATCCAAATACAGCCCACAACAATCCTCAATGACAACACAACCTCAAAGAGGTGTTGTTCTTCACTAGAGCTAAGTTTTGATGTTGAGATATGGTGTAATCACTTTGGAATCACTTCAAACACTTGTGGAATCTGTTTAGAAGGGTTAGGAGAAGTTTGGAGACGAAGTTGAGTTGAAAATATGTGAAAAATAGGCGTCCAAATCGTTTATAAAGTGAAGTAGGTCGACCACCGCCTAAGTGGGTCCCATTGGGAGCTGCTTGCGCGGTCTCGCGAAAATGCGAATATCTCTCTACTCTGATGTCGTATTGACGAATGGTTTAATGCGTTGGAAACTAGACTCGTAAATCTTCAATTTGATATGTAGATCATCCATTTATGCCAAGTATATTGGGAGAAAAGTGCATCTACATTTGACCTAAATTTCAGCATATTATAAATGCAACTTGTGATGATCTTTGCTAACTTTTGTTCCATAACTCGTTTGACTTAAAAACATAACACACGACTATCATACGACTACAATAACTCATAAATTAACCTCCTCATCATGTTAATCACCCTAGTCTCACCCCAGAAGAATATGTTATAACATTCCAAACTTGTCGATTTTTGACGAAACTTATTTTCTTCAATTCGTTTAGCGACTAAGCTTTCCAACCCTTTTGGTACTTGTTATTCATGATCTTAAATATTTGTAACCTCCAAGGTAACATGATTAACTTAGTTTATTTGCTTCCAAATATAATCTCATTTTCGAGCTTACATCAATGACTTGCGACGTACTCTCACGTATGAAAACTTGGGGTGTAACAGTATGATAGTCGTGTGTTATGTTTTTAAGTCAAACAAGTTACAGAACAAAAGTTAGCAAAGGTCATCACAAGTTGCATTCATAATGCGCTGAAATTTAGGTCAAATGTAGATGCACTTTTCTCCCAATATACTTGGAATCAATGGATGATCTACATATCAAATTGAAGATCTACGAGTCTAATTTCCAACGCATTAAATCGTTCGTCAATACGACATCGGAGTAGAGAGATATTCGTGTTTTTGCGAGACCGCGCAAGCAGCTCCCAATGGGACCCACTTAGGCGGTGGTTGAGCTACTTCAATTTATAAACGATTTGGACGCCTATTTTTCACTTATTTTCAACTCAACTTCGTCTCCAAACTTCTCCTAACCCTTCTAAACAAATTCCACAAGGGTTTGAAGTGATTCCAAAGTGATTACACCATATTTCAACATCAAAACTTAGCTCTAGTGAAGAACAACACCTCTTTGAGGTTGTGTTGTCATTGAGGATTGTTGTGGGCTGTATTTGGATGAAATTCCAAGTTGTTGCCGCTGTATAAGGTGAGTATAACAGCCTACTAATTGTGCTTAAGCTTGCTTGTATGTTGGTTAAGTTGTTAGGATGATAAACTACAAGATAGTACTTGGATTAGCTTAAGTCACTTCTATGGTGTTGTATTGCTATTGAGGGTTGTTGTGAGCTGAATATAACTTGGATTTCGACTTGAAGTTACTATAGGAGTTGTGTGTATTGTGTTCTTGCATGTGCTTAAGGTTATCTTGATGTTGATTAAGTTAAATGGATGGAGTAGACATGAACTAGTGAATAAAGCTACTAATTGAAGATAGTTGGAGTTGAGGATTGTTTCCTTTGTTATAAAAATATGGTATAAGGATGGAATCATTGATGAATGACTTAATTATCATGTTAATTATAGTTTTAAATTAATGTAAGAAGTCTATAAGGGGTGATATGGGTTATACGGATTCCAATCGGAGCTTGCCGCTCGTCGTGAAGTAGTTGTGACTTGTTGTTGTTATATGGTGTCTTGTTATTGATATTTATAGGTTGCTGGACTTCCCTGGCTGTTGTTGTTGGTATATGGTATTGGAGTAGGCCCTTGTTACAAGGGAGATGCTGCCCGAATTTACGTAGACGAGCTACTAGCTTAAGTTACAGACTTAGCCTTTGCTCAACACTGATTTTGAATCTCCTTATGCTATGATAGATCGAGTTGACTTGTTTGAAGAGTTGCTTAGAAGTTATTAAGGACTCAACGTGTTTAAGGTATGTTAAGGCTCTTCCTTCATCCTTTTGGCATGATCTAAAGTGAAACGAACATAAACGATACACTATTTCATAATGAATCTACTCCTAGCAACTAAGGTTGTCCATGTTATTCTTTCCTTACAAAGTTATTCCAAGAAAGCATATATGATCCTTGAGTCCTAGTGAAGTTCATATTGATGGTATGATGTCCATATGTTAATCGATGTGCAATGACCTTATGTCACTCCAAAAGGTTT
>NW_017684918.1:0-7176 GCF_001879085.1 Nicotiana attenuata | reverse complement strand
TTCCTTTGGGAATTGGGATTTGAGAGTCGCCACCTAACGGATTACGGTGCGTTAGGGCACCTAGATCGATTAACTCATGTAACTAGTTTGCATTACCAGAGATTAGGGTAAGGGCTCGAAATAACCTTGCGGGGAAAGTGTTAGGCATCCCTCGCGGTCCACAGCAGTGGGTCCCGGCCGAACTTAAACTACATGAATTAGTCATTTTCGCAAGTTAATAGTTTTAACACATATTTGCAAATAAATGCGGTTTTTCACAGTCTAAAGATATATATGATCATGTAAATTTTGAAGGTAAAAGAGGCTTGGACAACTAAAACACACATATATGCAAAGGAAAAAAAAAGAAGTTTAGATAATTTAAACACATATAGGAATTGGGAAAGGGAAGTCCTAAGTTGATTAGCCTACAGGATCATACCCATGTAATGCCCGGTAATCACTCCTCAATGAGAGGGGCTACACGTGACATTAACGCGCAGGTCATCATATCCTTTTACGATCCATTACCCTCCCCTTAATGGTTATGAGCGAGTTTATTTAACGACCTCTAAGCATGCTGCTACCCGTCCCTTCCTTATTGTCCTGGAGGAATTTAGGACCTCTAAATCTGGATAGTTCTAGACAACTTAAGATTTTTAAAAGGTGAAAATCTAGGCGACAAGCAAATAACATGTACGACAAGCAAATAGGGACAAACAATTAGAGGGCTCACATTTACCTCCGCATGTATATAGGCAAACAAACAACACGTCTAAACACAGATTTTAAAGAAGTTCGGAAATCCTAAGAACATGGCATCTAGATGTGACTATCCGACCCGTCGTCACGTGAGTTACCGCCCCGTTTCCCCATTTTCTACTTCTTTATGTTGCATTATAAGAGTTTTGTGTGAACGAGTTGATTTGGATTAGTTTTAGAAGGAAATGAGACACTTAGTCTCTTTAAGGAAGGTTTGTTTTGGAAAAAGTCAACCGGATGTTGACTTATGCGTTAGAGGGCTCGGATACGATTTCCGATGGTTCGGTTAGCTTCGGGGGATTATTTGTGACTTAGGAATGTGATCGGAAGTGTTTTTGGAGGTCCGGTGTAGAATTAGGCTTGAATTGGCGAAGTTAGTATTTTGGCGAATTCCGGTTGATAGGTGAGATTTTGACCCGGGGGTCGGAATGGAATTCCGAGAGTTTTTGTAGCTTTGTTATGTGATTTGGGATGTGTGTGCAAAATTTCAGGTCATTCGGAGGTGAAATGGTTGGGTTTTTGATCGAATGCGTATTTCGGAAGTTTTTGAAGAACTTAGGCTTGAATTCGATGAGAAATGATGGTTTTAGTGTTGTTTGCGGTGTTTTTATGATTGGGGCAAGTTTGAATGATGTATTAGGATGTGTTGGTGGTTTTGGTTGAGGTCCCGGGGGCCTCAGGGTGATTTCGGATGGCTAACGGGAGGTTTGAACTTGGAAAAATGTTGCAGAAATTCTGCAGTCAATGCAGCAGGATATTGGCCTTCGCGAACGCGAGTGGACCATAGCGTTCGCGTAGAAGGATTTGGGGCCCTGAGTTTTTGTTCATCGCGTTCGCGGGCAGTGTCTCGTGTTCGCGTAAGAGGAATTGAGGACCCGTATTATTTGTTCTTCGCGTTCGCGACATGGGTATCGCGTTCGCGTAGTTGGAGCAGCTGAAGGACCGCGTTCGCGTGTGGGACACCGTGTTCGCGAAGGGTAATTTTGGTCAGAGGAAATATTTGTTCATCGCGAACGCGAGGGGGCCATTGCGTTCGCATAAAAGGAATTCAGAACTGGGCAGAATAGTTTTTAAAACAATTCCTCCGCGAGCTAGGTCTTATTTTCACCATTGTTGAGCATTCTTGAGAGCTTTTGGACGGGAATTGAAGAGGGTTTCGACTGGGATTGGTTGGAGGTAAGTTTTATGAACTAAAAACGTAATTTAATTGTGAAATTGACCTTGAAATCCATGGAACTTAGCAAAAAGGGGAAGAACTAGGGCTTGAGTTTTAATATTTCAAATTGGGATTTGAGGGGTCATTTGGACTCCGATTTTTGGTATTCTTTATATGTATAGACTCGTGGCGAGATAAGGAACCCGTTGATGTAATATTTTCTGATTTTTGAGAAGTGGGCCCGGGCTCGGGTTTTGCTAATTTCGAGATTTTTGCTATTTTCCAATTGTTTTCGATTGGATATTGTTCCATTGGCATATTGTGACGTATTCGTTGTGGTTTTCGTCAGATTCGACGCGCGAGGAGGTTGATTTGAGAGGCAAGGGCATAGCGAGCTAGGATTGTGGCCGGCTTGAGGTGAGTAATAGATGTAAATGATATCTTGAGGGTTTGAAACCCCGGATTTGCACATTGTAGTGCTATATTGAGGTGACTTGCACGTCGGATAGCGAGCGTGGGGTAGAGCACCGTTGGGGATTGTGACTTGGTCCGTCCCGGTAGATGAATATACTACATATTTGACTGAAATTCACTTATTATCATTATAATTTGAGTTGATTGCTATATTTGGGCTTCGTGCCAATTGATTGAATCCTTCAGGGATTGCTATTATTGGTTTCTTACCTTTTTTACATATTATTGAACTCAGTCCCAGTATTTAATACGGTTTTGCAAACTCAGCCACTTTTTCTCAAACTTGAAAACTTAATTAATATTTTTACTGAAGTTTGGGCTGAATATTTCTATATTATTGTGCCCGAGGGGCTTATGTGATTTTGGACTGAGTATGGGATCGGGCTGCATGCCGCAGCGGTATTGTATTGATATTGATATGAGGTCGAGGGCCTAGTTGATGCCACGAGATGGCTTATTATTGCGCTTGGGTCGTAAGGGGCCCCTCCGGAGTCTGCACACACCCAGTGAGCGCCGTCGACGATAAATAAATGGAGCGGGCTGCACGCCGTAGCGGGTACTAGAGAGTACCGGACTATGGGTTGCATTTCATATTTGGCTGTCATTTACTTGCTTATCTGTTGTAGTTTTTCCATAATTGTTTTATTGGGTTACTGACTTTACACTACTTGGTAAGTTGCTGTATGTATAGAATTACTTTGTGCCTATTCAGGATTTCTTATTCTCAGTCTTTATTTATGTTTATTACTCACTGGGTCGGAGTACTCACATTACTCCCTGCGCCTTGCGTGCAGATCCAGGTACATCTGAGGCTGAGCGAGGACTTCTCTGCCGAGTTGCATATCCGGGAATATCAAGGTAGCTGCATGACGTCCGCAGTCCTGATCTTCCTTCTATCTTATTGCTTTATTTTCGCATTTTTAGAGAACGACATGTAGTAGGTTGTTACTCATGTATTAGAGGCTCAGACTCGTGACACCGGATTCTTCGGGCTGTGTAGTTGTTTTATATTTGGGATTCCGCATGTTTTAACTCTATTTCAGAATTGCATTATTATGACTTAGTAATTTATCCATGTAGATTAATTCATGAACTATATAAAAATGGTTAAGGTTATTGAATTGGTCGGGCTATCCTATCAGTGTGTTGGGCGCCATCACGATCGGGATTGGGGTCGTGACACTAGATGAATGTTACAGATTTAGGATATGCATAAACAAAGTGGCGGAATCCTAACCAATTTGCATAATGGTTTTTTATAGCCTGTTAAGCATACGCAGTTTAACACAATCAAATGCAGTTTCCAGTTTATATACATATAGAGACTGATTACCTAAGGCTTTCCTAGGCGGGGGACTGTTTGCAATCACAATTACAGGAGATGATTAACAGTTTAAGAAATTGTTCAAACTACAAACATGCTATTCTAGATGACATGGATTACAACAGGCATTTTAGTTGTATTTTTTTAGACATGATGCCTATGTGTGAGGCTGCTTAACCCTTTTATAGCCAACTATTTATTTAGTCGAAATGGACATGTTCAATGAAATGCAAACAGAGTTCCTAAGGACATGATATCTAATGCATACAGGAATTGCAGCCTTATTACGACAGGATTATTAGCCTAGTAGCAGGATCTCTGAGTGACAATACTTGTGCAAGATTAAAGCATGGGATACGTGACATATAGTACGCTGAAGCAATAAGTATGAATACCCTAATAACAGGCTATCTAATGCACAAGTTCAACAGGGTTTAAATGCAAACAAACATAACAATCCTAAAACATGGCTTCTAACACAGATTTGCAGAATATAAATCCTATAGCATGTTTTCTACCCATTTTACCCACAGTACCATACAACTACCCTCCCTTTTCACTAGTCACCCCAATATCTATTTATAATTAATTATTACAGACCAATGATTGAATAAAATACATAAATAAAATATAATTAAGTTATAGGGAGCATGAAGTAGGCCCAAAGCAAATCCTGGTGTACCGGGCCTTCACTAGTCTCAAATGCCCAAGATTCATTGCCACATTTGTGTCCAGGTGTCTCAGTGTTTCCTAAGGACCTCAAGGATCCCGGGCAGTGCTCATACCCAGACTTTCTCAAATAAAGACTGATTAGGTGCAGTGTGGAAGAGCCAGCCCTGATATGCAAGAGTTCAGAGAGATCTCAGGGACCACTAAGCAGTACACATACCAGAGGGGCAGGACTTAATAACCTAAGAATAAGTGAGAGTGCTTGATATGATTTGAAAAGGTTTTGGTAAACAGTATAGAGAGGACTCTTAGGGGTGAAAAGATCTTCTAAAAAAAAACCAGTACTAGTTTGGTAGTAAAACAACTTGAGAAAAGTATGAAAACACTTTGAAATCAACACACAAATCATAGAACAACCATGTTCCGAAACACTTGGCAAGCAAGTTTCGAACAAGGAGAGAGGGGTTGGTGATACATAGAATACACCTTAGTGTATAATAGAGCACAGAAGCAAACAGATGTACATAATTACTTAAGTTAGTTACAAGGATAGGTGATTGAGACATGGAGCAAAGATGTTGAGAACACATAAACCTCAAACACACAACTAGAATCGCCTTGGGAGACTAGATGACTTAGCAAAGCAGAGTAGGAAAGGGCTTAGATGAACAAACTAGGTAAAACACCACCAAGCATTCGTAATGTATACATGCCAACCACATACTGAGCAAAACAAGATTTAGACATGCTAGATAAACAGTAGACAGACAAGTATAGTTGAGACATGCTAACCACATATTAAACAAGGCAATATTAGGCATGCTAGTTAAACAGTAGACATGCAAGTAAAGTTGAGGCATGCTAATCACATATTGAACAAGACAATATCAGGCATGCTGGATAGACAGTAGACGGGAGCAGGAATGAACTCATGACTGATGAACTAAGGTAGTAATGAAACACATAGGGTTTAGATTCTAAAATTTAATCAGAGGCATACCAGTTAGGGAAAGAGAACACAAGATGTAAGACAGGTGTTGTGTAATTTCTAGCCTTGACTTATAGCCAGCAAGACTAATGAAGATCACAAGTAGCAGGAAGAACAGAGAGCTTTTTTAGAGTGTAAGAGTAGTGGTGAACTAATGCTCGTGTCCTGAAGGAGTAGAATGAGAGTGTATATATAGCACTTTGGGGAGTACAACAAATAAGGTAAAAAGTCATAATTCAATCAATTAGGAGCAATTAATCAATCACAGAGTCCATTCCTATAGAGGAGTCCGGAATAGACCCCTTAATTGGGGGCAATTAATTAGCGGTCAAAACTGGGACTCAAATAAGGTAATAAATCAACACCAAACCATATAAGGAGTCTATAAAGTCCCCAAGACTGATAACTAATTAAGGCAAATATAGTTAATCAAAAATAGGGAAACAATTAGATTCCGTAAAATACTTATTTTAATAGGAAAGAACTATTCAAATTTCCCCTAATCAATTAAGCAAAAAAAAATCCCAAAGAATGCTAGAATTAACAGGAAAATCACTCACATCCCTAGCTAGAATTAGTTAATACGACTGGTTCACAGTCATAAACATAATATCATGAAGAAAAAATGAAGAAATAAGTGCTACCATCAGATACATTTAGGGCTCGAGCATACATACGAAAATTAACCAAACACGTAAAGAGAGGAACAGATTAGACATTAAAAGTAGAAAAACCTCTTGAAGAGGAGTCTGGTAAGAACCCTAATTTGAAAACACTTAAAGAAGGGAAACAGCCATGGAAAACTGGAAAGCACGTCAACATACAAAGATTCGAACAACAGAAATCAGAGAAATTGAAACCTGAGGTAGCGTAGTGCTTAAAAACCGGTTAGTAGTAGAGAAGTAAAAGAACCTAAAAGAATAGCCATGGAAGTTTTAAAATACTTCAGATACCCAGAGGTTCGACCAACAAACAACAAGAACAACAAACCCTAATATAACAAAATGTTCAAAAATTAATTAATCAGTAAAGAAATAAAGGAGCCTTAAGGAAAAAAACAATGACGAACTCAAAATCCCTCCAGATCTACAAGGATCTTGACGGATTCATGTCCAAACACTAAGTTTTGAAGAAAAGAGAAAGGGTAAAGAGAATCTGGCCTTTGAATCAAAGATTTGAGCCGTAAAACATTGATAGAAACCACTCACAGACCATAGACAAACTCTTGAAGAGTTTTTAAACGAGACCTGGACCAGATCTCTTCGAGGTCCTTCCACGAAACCACACAATCAAGCAACCAGGGGAAATAGGAGACAAGTAGAGGCCTCGTACATCCATGGGAATCCATAGATCGAGTAGGAATCAAAGGGGATAGGGTTTGTTTTGGGTGGCGGCAGATAGGGTTAAAGTTTGGTCTCAAAGAGAATTAGAGAGGAGAGGGTTTCAGGGGCGGCGAGTGTAGACAAATGACTAGGGTTTAGGGGTCATTTGGGACTAAAAAAGGAAATGGGGAACGATGGCCATTGATCTCTGTGATCAACGGCCAGGATTAAAAGGATTTGGGGATGGGTTGAATTTTATTGGTTTGGGCTGGGGTAGATTTGGGCTGGTTGGGACCGAGTTTGGGCATTTTAATTAGGTTAGGTCCAAATTAAAAAGGCTATTTGTTAAGTACCCAAATAAAATAATTTGTAAAAATAATTACTAATTATAAAAAAAGATTTTTCATGCATGGAAATGTTTTAAAAATAGTATTTAGTATTTAAAAAATGCAAATGACCAATTTCTAGTAAAATAATAAAAAAAAATGTACGCATGGGCTAT
>NW_017684917.1:4340-7177 GCF_001879085.1 Nicotiana attenuata | reverse complement strand
ACACTTTGAACGACCATATCTAAATACATATAAAGTTTTGTGTGATGAAAAACATATCATATGAAAGGTCTTCGAGTCTAGATTCCAACGCTTCAAACCGTTCGTTATTTGGACATTCCTACACAAAGTTATGATCAAATTACCAAAGGCTGGAAAAATGCGATCCTGTGTCAGTTCTGCGATCGCAAAACCATTATGCGGTCCGCATAATTGATCTGCGATCGCAAATCTGATCGCAAATTGGACCAGTGTAGCCCAGTTTTGGGCAACAGTTCCGCGATGCATTTTGCGACCCGCATTCTTGTTTTGCAGTCCATTATGCGACTGCAGACCCGATTTCGGAGGCTTATTTTTCCTATTTTCATAACCCGACCCCATTTTAATATATAGGCTTTGGGACTTCATTTGGGGTCATTTTTCTACTGATTTTAGAGAGAGTTGAGAGCAGATAGAGAGAGAAAAAGAGAGAAGGAGCCTAGCTTTATAATCACCCAAATCTTGCTCAAGTTTTCAAGAATCAAGGAAGATAACCACTTGATTGTCCTCCATCCGGATTGTTATTGCTAGAGGTGTCGGTGGATTGTAGAAACTTAAGAAAAAGCTCTTTGAGGTATGTATGGCTAAAACCCCCTCTTCTTAGAAATTGAGCTTCCATGGTGTCCGTGCAAATGTTGTAAGTCCGAAATTTGATTGATGTAGTACTTGTTATATTAAATGAATTGATGTTGTGAGAATGTATGTGGAAGGTGCGTCTCCATGTGTTTAATATGCTATTCTTTGTAAAATTGAGGATGTGTGGAGAACATGAACTACGTGCTAAAATGCCTAAATTTCAAGTCAAAGTTACATTGTGATTAATATGCCGAACTAGATAAATTCCTCTCTATGCTTATAACTTGAATTGCTCTTGTATGTGCCTATGATCTTAAATGGCAAGGTTAATGTTGAGAATGGGAATAATGTGAAACGTGAGATACGGAATGTGGCCTAGTGCCAAGTATGATGTGATAATTGTGGCCCCAAGTGCCGATGAACTAATATATGTGAAGCAAAAATTGAAGTGAGATGATTAATGGAAAAAGGGTAACGTCTTGGTAAGACGGCTTAGCCGATCGGGCCGTGATTGGACGCCATGCTACACACATGGTGGTATTGTGCTGATACTGAAACCGAAAAGTGAGAATGAAATTGTGATTGAGGTATACGTCTCAAATAAGACGGCTTAGCCGATCAGGCCGAGATCGGACTCCGCGCAAGAAGGCGGTGGCATTGTGAATGATGGTTCAACAGTATAAAATGTCCCAACCTAAAGCTATGGAAATTTTGTGAAAGCTATGTGATTCCTTTTATTTGATGATGTGGTGATTGTTTGAAGCTTTTGTTAAATCCTTATGATTTCCTTGTTCTTGTATGGTTGTTCTTTCTAATGAGATGGTGTTTAGTTATACATACTAGTGCTATTCGACGGCACTAACGTTCCTTTTGCCGGGGGCGCTACATCTTTAAATGGATGTAGGTGTTTCCATAGCAGACAGTCTTGGTCGCAGCTAGTGATGCATCTTCCTTTCAGCGGACTTAGTGAGCCCCACTTCATTTCGGGGTCCTGTATCGTTGTTTATCATGTACTTTGTATTTTGAGGTATAGCCGGAGCCTTGTTGCCGGCATTTCCATATTACTCTTCAGTTGTATTTAGAGGCTCCGTAGACATATTGTGGGTGGTGTCGGGTATTAAAAATTTGGACTAGATATGTTGTTATTAGGCAGAATGTTACCTTCGTATTTATTAATTGTAATAATTTGGTTAGTATGGTTGAATTGTTAATGAAAGACGAAGATAAAAATTGTCAATGTAATGCTCATAAAGTATGATTTATGGAGTTCATCTCCTTGTTATTCATAAATTAATTTTGGGTAGAATGAAACCTAATAGGCTTGCTCAGTCGGGCTTGCTCGGTTGAGTGCCGGTCGCGCCCCTCGGTTTTGGGGCGTGACAAACTTGGTATCAGAGCATAAGGTTTTAAAGTGTCCTAGGATGTCTCGGAGCCGTGTCTAGTAGAGTCCTTCTTATCGGTGTGTTGTCGACCACATCTATAAGTTGGAGGCTATTTGAACATTTAGGAATTTCACCCTTCTTTGATACTCCAGATCGTGCAGTAGAGCTCAAGATAGGGAGCTAATTTCCTCGCTGTGGCTTATTCCCAAGATGAGTAATCCTGATGCCATAATCCTTGAATTTGAAGCATGTGAGGAGGGATTGATCCCACCATTGAGTCCGAAGGAGATTGCCCAAAGGCTTGTTAAAAGAATGTATTGAGCCCTGGAGGGATTAGTAGAACCTGTCACTAAGGGAAGTTCTCATAAACATGATCTTGATAAGACACTGAATCACAAAACATTGCATGCATCTACTCCTTGAATGAGATCCATTATCTCGTGAATCCACTCCGCCCGTAAATTTTCTTATATGCAATCTCTTATGACATTGAGCTCTATAATCATGTCCTTGAATTGAGTTGTAACTATAAAATTACTACTTCTGACACGCCTTTCTAAACTTTCAATAAGGGACTATACCCGAAAAACTTCTTACCGAATGAATGGATGGACAATGCTAATATTTTCGCACAAAATAAAAAGATATTTTCTCTCAACCATTCATTCTTCTCTATTCAAAACCCTAGGCCATTTTTCTTCAAGTTTCTGCTTCAGTCTGAATGTTGACATAGTATCATAGTGAAGATCTTGCCTTGTGTCATCACCCTCTTTAGTTGGTAGTACCGTCACTCTACTTTTTGAGAGTTTCATTTTCGCCTAGTGATTGGAATCGGCAAGTATT
>NW_017684917.1:0-3705 GCF_001879085.1 Nicotiana attenuata | reverse complement strand
CAATTCAGCTGAATCCAGATAATGGGATAGATGAGACAATACCTTTATTTTCGGGATAACTAGTTTTCGGTCCTCTAATATTACTGGGATTTTCTGTATTCTGACATAACTAAACAAGGATATGGAATTATAGGTGGCGGAGGCAAGTCAATTCATCCTCTCACTTTAGCTATGAATCTGCTTCATTCACTATCAGTTATACTATCCCTACCCAATCCTATCCCCCTTAGAAGCACTATCCTTAAAGGTTGAACTTTTACCCAGAAAGAGTAGCTCTAATTTGGAAATACTTCAAGATATCTGGTCAATGGATTAATAAATTCCACAAATTACATGGGTTCCCACCTCACTTCAAGTTCATCAAGGGTTGATAGCATGCCGCAATTGCTGAGATTGAATGATCTCCTTTCGATAATGGATTATCTACACATGTGCTAGTCCAATGATCTGCTTATCAGTCTAACTCTCGCCTTTTGGTTTTGGGTTGACCAAGGAGAAACACACCTAGTAACATATTCATATTTCAACGCCTTTCTTTCAGTCAAGTCTTATAGCATCTCCCAATTTGGCTGGTAATAGCTGGTTGTGTAGAAGTGTGTTGTAGTGCTTCATTGTGAAGTAGAGTTGCTAAACATAATTGGATTTTTGAATTCTGGAGCTATACATCACGTGACTACCTACAGAGATCTTCTTTTAAAAATTTAGCTTCTCGTAATCCCTTATATTACCACCCTTCCTAGTGGTTACAATGTAAAGATTACTTCCATAGGCTCTCTCACCTTCTTTTCATTTACCTTGCATCATGTGTCGTTTCTCCATTTTTTTTTCGATACGATCTTATCTCATTTTCTCAACTAGCTATCCAACTATATGATTCGATTCAATTCACCTAACTTTTATGTACTCTACAAGCCCCATTTTCTAAAAAGAAAAGACACTGGAAGTGGGTAAATTCCCCTTTACTATAGACTTCTAATGTCTTCAACTCAGTTTAGGCCTGTTTGGTTCCAAATGGTGCTCTTTTGTTTTGCTGCCCTACTATCTATTTCATCTGATAACTCTCATTGTAAAACTCATTTTATGTTTTATGGCATCAAAGAGGAAGTCTTATAGCATCAAGGATGGGGACATATTCCTTTGGTTAGAATAAATAAATAATGCCGGTATTCCTTGTAGATGTTCTTCTAACAACCATTTACCTGCTCTGCTTGTCCCTGTGACTAGATAACCTAGGTTACTTTCCCCAGATAAATACATTAAGATGTCTCATTCTTTCAAACTTATTCATGTGGGCACTTTGAGGCCTTATTCTACACCAACCCGTAATGGTTTTAAGTACTTTCTCGCCATTGTTGACGATTTTCTAGGGCTACGTGGGCTTGTCTCATGGGTTCCAAGAGTAATGATTTCCCTTAAGTTCAAGCTTATATTGCCATAATTTCACCCCCTATGGTAGGATGTCCTAGCTATGTGGTTTCACTCGTGAAAGGTTGAGATTAGATGCCTTCAGATTTTTGCACATATCTTAAGCATATTTATTTGGAAGACAAGTTGTTATCTTTAGTTCTCTCATATAGGGTCAATTATCAGGAAGGGTTAAGCTGTTTAAAATATGATAATCTCATAAGTGTTCAACTTCTTTTCATCCTCATGGGCTTGTGGCATAGATTCCTTGTGTCAGTTGACGTTAAGAGTGTAATTCAACTTCATGTATTATTTTGAAACCCATATCGCATTCAAGGTGCCAGAGTATTCTCATTCTTGATAAACTGACTTTCCCTACACTCCAGGAGACGACTGGGTCACGTACTTGAATATTTCTCCTTAATGGTTCCTATTGCCAATGTACAAGTTACCCCTATGCCTCATTTGTCTAATAATTGATGTCGTCGCAATGATTCACCATGTCAGTATTGTTAGTAGTAATCTTTGTGTCTCTTAGCATATAACCTCGTGAAATACTCTACTCAGCACATTAATGGGTTCCTGAATAATTCCAGCCGGATCTTGAACTCCATTGCTCCTCATTGTATTAAATATATTGGGTATTGAAGGTTCAAACATGTCAAAGAGGGAGCATCCCCGTGTGATCACATATATTCGATAGGTAATTTTTATGGTCAGTTCAGGATAGCACATCTTAGTGTAATCGTTGAAGGTCATCAAAGGTTTAGTTTGGGTGTTCGCGTAGAGATTTAGAATTTAGGAGGGCGAACAGGTTGTTCCCAATATTTTCCCATGAAGATGTTATGTGAGTTGATAATGAAGGTTGCATAAGTGTATGTCGCATTAGGCCGCACTAGAAGTATGAAGTTTCCCCATAGTTCGTTCCTATATTTTGTGTTTTCACATGTCTATGTCTAAGAAGGTAGTTGGAGACCCTCTGTGTATCATCCCGGTGGAAACTATTGAAGGTGAAATTAATGGATAGTTAGCTTATGCGAGGTATCTAGTTGTCATCCTTGTTAGATAAGTTTGGAGGTTGGGATTGTTTTCGTGAATGTGTTGTGGTAAAGCCTGTAAGTCGAGGAGGCCACCTTGAAGGCCGAAAGTGTCGTGGAAAGGAAATATTTTCGCTTGATTGTGTAACAATTAGTTTCGATTTGAAAGGTACCTTATAGGTGTTATGATTTAAAAAAGTGCAGTCCATGTTCCGGTATCATTGTGATAATGTAGCGCTTGTAATGGTGAGATTAGTGTTATGGTAATATATATTGTGGTGCTTTGTTGAGTTGTGGATGAGTTGTTAGGATGTTTTGGTTGTTTTCTGGCAGGTGGATAGGCCTAGTTATAAAGGAGACTCTGCCTAAATTTCTGAAAATTCAGGAGTTAGTCAAAATTTATGGACTTGAGGTAGGTGAGAAAAGAGATATATTATGTTAAGCGTTTAGGGCAGACTCTACCCCTCATTCGAGGACGAATGATCCTAAGCGGGGGAGAATGTAAGGCCCCGAAAAATTTCGCTAAGTATTAACATGATGGGAATCAATTGGATTTGGTAAATAAGTGTATAAGTCGTATAATAAGTAATGTGGGGTCCAAGGAGGGGCCTAAGTCTAACTCAAATTGGAAAATTTCATAATAGGCTAAAATTCCAAACGAGTTTGTACAAGTCCACACTTTGAACGACCATATCTAAATACATATAAAGTTTTGTGTGATGAAAAACATATCATATGAAAGGTCTTCGAGTCTAGATTCCAACGCTTCAAACCGTTCGTTATTTGGACATTCCTACACAAAGTTATGATCAAATTACCAAAGGCTGGAAAAATGCGATCCTGTGTCAGTTCTGCGATCGCAAAACCATTATGCGGTCCGCATAATTGATCTGCGATCGCAAATCTGATCGCAAATTGGACCAGTGTAGCCCAGTTTTGGGCAACAGTTCCGCGATGCATTTTGCGACCCGCATTCTTGTTTTGCAGTCCATTATGCGACTGCAGACCCGATTTCGGAGGCTTATTTTTCCTATTTTCATAACCCGACCCCATTTTAATATATAGGCTTTGGGACTTCATTTGGGGTCATTTTTCTACTGATTTTAGAGAGAGTTGAGAGCAGATAGAGAGAGAAAAAGAGAGAAGGAGCCTAGCTTTATAATCACCCAAATCTTGCTCAAGTTTTCAAGAATCAAGGAAGATAACCACTTGATTGTCCTCCATCCGGATTGTTATTGCTAGAGGTGTCGGTGGATTGTAGAAA
>NW_017684916.1:6523-7177 GCF_001879085.1 Nicotiana attenuata | reverse complement strand
GTTGAGTACGACGTATAGGCATGGTGACGAGTATCTATACGTTGGTGTCTTGCATGACCGTGGGTCTTTAAATTGTGAATATCTTGGTTTCATTGTATTTCCCTTGCCTTGGTGATGATTCCTACTTGTTGTGAAAAGCTTGTGAAAGGAAATTGTGACCTATGAATAACGAGGAGCATTGGCTCGAGTTCTATTTCAATTGTGAACATCTATGAAATGGTTGAACCCTTTGGAGCATTGGCTCAAGTAGTAAAGTGAGATATGAAATAAAAGTGAAAGGAAGAGAAAGAGTATTTAAATTGTTCCCTTGCCAGGATATTGTTGTTTATTGATTATTTTCCCTTGCCGGGATGTTGATATTATTGATATTGTACCCTTGCCGGGATTTAATTGTTCAATTGTGTTCCCTTGCCGGGATTTCTTTTATTATTCTGTATATTCCCTTGCCCCTTGTTTGTGATTGTTGTTTGGGTGAGGAAGAGTGTTAAAGCACGAAGGGTGATGCCGTGGATTGTTTGTTTATTGTGAGGAAAGAGTGTAAAGCACGAAGGGTGATGCCGTGCATTGTTTGCTTATGGTGAGGAAAGAGAGTAAAGCACGAAGGGTGATGCCGTGCCGCAGATGTACCATTCCGTGCCGATTCTATTGATTTAT
>NW_017684916.1:0-2452 GCF_001879085.1 Nicotiana attenuata | reverse complement strand
TTGAGAAGAGTGCAGTATTTAGGTAGTTGTGTGAACAACATCACTCCCGGAGTATAGGCGAGAGTCATAACCGAGGGTTTAGAGGTTGGATTAGAGATAACGATACCTCGGGTGCGATCTAAGTGAACTGTAATGCGAATCTAGCTACCGTATCTTGAGAGAGTGCGTCTAGTAAATTATCATAATTGCTTGAGAGAGATTTATGATAGCTGGAGAGTTCATGATCGATAGAGGCAACTAAGTCAAAGCTATAAGAAACATACAACCAAGGAAATCAACAACGGGGGAAATCAGTACCTTAGACCTTTATTCCAATTGTTTACAATTCAAGCATAGTTAGTTTTCAGCTGTTTATTTATTTTCAGTTTTAGTCGCAATCTTTATAATTTAGAAAATTGTTCAATCTTGTCTTCTTGGTGATATTAAACAGATACAACTAAGCCTTAGTTCTTTGTGGGATTCGACTCCGGACTTTTAGATTGGATTATATTTACAGCGACCGCTTATCCTTTTTAGGACTAGAGTTGGGCGTGATCAAATGTTGACGCCGTTGCCGGGGAACTAACGGTGTAGTTGTAGGTGTACATATTACTAGGTTACAAGTTTGAACTTTTATTTTTGTTTTCTTGTATTTGATTTTTTATTTTATTTTTGTTTTACTTGTTAATTTGAGAAACATGGCATCCTGGAATTATGAGAATTTGGATGTTGGTAATGCTACTTTTAATCCTCCTTATGCATATTGTGAAGGAAACCACCCAAGGCAAAATTATCAAAATATTCTCGAGAGCGAGTTTTGTGCACCAACTCAATCTTATATGTGGAATGTATGTGATATGTGTGGTGGTCAAGATGGTCACTTTCATGGTTGTGCTTATATTTCTTATTTTTCCCCAACCCCTTACTTTGATGGTTCTTCTTTTTCTTGTGAAGTTAATAGGAACAAAGAACCCGGGGATGATAACCTGAAAGAGATCAAGGATATGCTTAAGTACCTTATGGAACAAAATGATGAAAGACAGATGCACATACAAAGACAAGATGCCACTATTCGCAACCTGGAGGCACAAGTGAGTCAGCTAGTTGAAGCATTTAATTCTCAACAAGCCAATGTTAGGGATAGTAGTCAAGGAGAGCATGAATTAGACACTGAGATTGAGGTGCTAAGAGAGGAGGTTAGAGTAGAACACCAACAATCTATCCAACTAGAATTTGAGGATGCCGATGTTCAAGAAGTAACACTAGAGTCAGCCAAGGACATTGAAGATACAAATTTAGTTGACTTTAGTGTGATTGGTGTTAAGGAGGTCAAAAATCATGAAGTTCATGTATTTGAGCGCGTTGGACCTCATTCCAAACACTTCTCTACATTATGTTCGGATGGTGAAAAGGGAATGGATCCTTACGAGCATAAAAAGGAGTCCAAGGAAGAGGTACATGAGCCTTATATTTTGAAATTCTCAAGGCCGTCTAGGCAAGGTGACACTCCTCGATCGAGAGCCAAAAAGTGCATAAGATTTTATCTAATTTTTGGCTCGCAAGAATTTGTAACGCCCCAAGAGCATAATTATAAGCTTGAATCAAAACTTGGGGTTCAATTCATAAGCTCGAGGTGGAGGCAAAAAGTGATTCGCGTCGTGCCGCGACGTTAAATCAAGCGCTTGTTGGGAGGCAACCCAGCTTTATTCTTTCTTTTATTTATTTTTTATTTTTTTTAATTGTATTATTTTTGTAGTGTTAATTTTTTATTTTTTAGGAGCATGGAAAGCAAAGGTATTGGAAGGATGCAACAACAAACCAAATGGTTGGAACTAAGTGTGAGGTACCCGCACGAAGGACCAAGCTTGGGAGAAGTATGAGTACCCCATGAGTTGTTAGTGCTTCGGCCTTTGGCCTACCAGGGAGTTTCTTTTACCCTTTTATTAGTTATGGTGTGCATTGGGGACAATGCACAATTTTAAGTGTGGGGTGAGGAGATTATCTGGGTGATTTTCTATGCTATTTTAGTTGTGTTAGTTTAATTGAATAATTTTTTTTTAAAATAGAAAAGATTGGACTTTTCCCGACGATGGATCTATTAGATAATTTTCTTGAGGGATTTAAGTCTAAAAAAAAACAAAAGGATTTTCTGTTGTTAGGTAGTGTAGCAATTACCCCTTGGTTTTTCTTTGGGCCACAGTTCTTTTCCAAGGGTTTGACTTGAACCGGGTATAGGTAGCTTTTGTTTTTGTTCTTTTTAGGTTTAGATTAGGATTAATGGGCTACGAGTTAAAATCAAAGGAAAAACCCTTAGCGTTTTTACACCTGAACACAATAGACACTAGAGTGTAACGCTTAGCTTCAAGGGTTGAATCTTGTTTAAGTGCCTTCAAATTGTATGTTTGTATCTAACTTGAAAACTCAAAAGAGAATGTCTTGATAAACTGATCCAGAGTGAGTCATGTGCCATGTG
>NW_017684915.1:1318-7177 GCF_001879085.1 Nicotiana attenuata | reverse complement strand
AAACCCTGTTTATCTTTCAATTCCAAGAAATGAAATCATATTTCGTCGTCCATCTTTCTTTTCTTTCTAATTTTGGATTGTTTTTCCTTTTTCATCTTTTCTTTTCAGTTATAATAATGCAGCTTTAAATAACATGACATGCTTGCGGACTCCATGCCCGGACTCAAACACGCTGTTTAATTGTGAAATAATGAATCAAGAACCGGGATATGATGAGGAAGAGGCTTTTAGGGAGATAAACCGAGAATTGGAACAATTTGAGAACAAACCTAAGCCAAACCTGAATGACACTGAACCGGTTAATTTGGGAACGGCCGAAGAAATAAGGGAAACCAAAATAAGCATTCACACAGATCAACACACTCGAGATGCAATAATCCAGCTCCTGTTCGAATTTAAAGATGTGTTTGCTTGGTCGTATGACGACATGCCAGGACTAAGTATGGACCTAGTGGTGCACAAATTGCCGATCTATCCCGATTGTCCTCCAGTACAACAAAAGCAAAGGAAGTTCAAAACTGATATCAGTGATAAGATCAAAGAAGAAGTCACAAAACAGTTGAAGGCGGGGGTAATCCGAGTGGTCCGATATACCACGTGGTTGGCCAATGTGGTTCCGGTGCCAAAGAAAGACGGGAAAACCCGGGTGTGTGTGGATTACCGAGATCTGAACAGGGCGAGTCCCAAAGATAATTTCCCGTTACCTAACATTCACATCCTTGTTGATAACTGCGCCAAACATGAAATACAGTCTTTCGTGGATTGTTACGCAGGATATCACCAAGTGTTGATGGATGAAGAAGATGCCGAGAAGACAGCTTTCACTACACCCTGGGGTACCTACTGTTATCGGGTCATGCCGTTTGGGCTGAAGAATGCTGGGGCAACTTATATGAGAGCCATGACCACCATCTTCCACGATATGATGCATCAAGAAATAGAGGTGTATGTGGATGATGTAATCATCAAGTCACGAACTCAGAGTGATCACGTTCGAGATTTGAGAAAGTTCTTTGAACGGTTGCGCAAGTATGATCTGAAGTTGAATCCAGCTAAATGTGCTTTCGGAGTCCCATCAGGCAAGCTCCTGGGTTTCATAGTCAGCAGGAGAGGTATCGAGTTAGATCCAACAAAGATAAAGGCCATTCGAGATTTACCTCCTCCAAGAACTAAGAAGGATGTGATGAGCTTATTGGGCAGGTTAAACTATATCAGTCGGTTCATCGCCCAACTGAATACCACCTGTGAGACCATATTCAAACTGTTGAAAAAAGATGCGGCAATAAAATGGACATCCGAATGTCAAGAAGCCTTCGACAAAATCAAGGAATATTTGCCAAACCCTCCAGTATTGGTCCCACCGGAGCATGTGCGACCTCTCTTTTTGTATCTGACAGTGTTGGAAAATTCCTTTGGCTGTGTTCTCGGGCAGCACGATATAACCGGAAGAAAATAGCAGGCGATTTACTATCTGAGCAAGAAGTTCACCAGCTATGAGGCCAAATACACTTTGTTGGAGAGAACATGCTAAAAGTTGAGACATTATCTTCAAGCCCACACCACCTATCTAATAACCAGGTTGGATCCTTTGAAATACATATTCCAGAAACCGATGCCCACTGGGAGGCTGGCAAAATGGCAAATCTTGCTCACTGAATTCGACATAGTCTATGTTACTCGCACGGCAATGAAGGCCCAGGCGTTGGCAGATCATTTGGCTGAAAACCCGGTTGATGAGGAATACCGACCGTTAAGCACCTACTTCCCGGATGAGGAAGTAAATTCGGTGGAAGCCATCTCTGAGGACACTCGTGCTTGGAAAATGTTCTTTGATGGAGCAGTAAATGCAGAGGTGTAGGCATTGGGGCAATCTTGATATCACCCAATGGTCAGCACTACCCAGCTACAGCTAGACTCCGATTCTTTTGCACAAACAATACGACTGAGTATGAAGCCTGCATCATGGGCATGAATATGGCAATTGACCAAGATGTTGAAGATTTATTAATCATGGGGGACTCTGATTTGATTATCCGGCAAGCCCAAGGGGAGTGGGAGACTCGAGATGTTAAGCTCATTCCCTATCGACAGCATGTGGAAGATCTCACCAAACGCTTCAAGTCGATAGAATTCAGGTATATCCCTCGGTGTCATAATGAACTAGCCGATGCACTCGCCACTCTAGCTTCAATGCTGCCTTACCCAGGCAATGCCCATATTGACCCTCTGGAGATTCAAATCAAAGAAAAGCACGGGTATTGTAATGTGGTTGAGGTGGAGCCTAGCAGTCAGCCCTGGTATCATGATATCAAGAGATTTTTGAAAACACAGGAATATCCTGAGCAAGCCATCGGAGATCAGAAAAGAACCATTAGACGGCATGCGAGCGGTTTCTTCTTAAGTGGTGATGTTTTGTATAAAAGGACCCCGGACCTCAACCTACTAAGATGTGTTGACGCCGAGGAAGCTGGAAGAATTATGCATGAAGTGCACGCAGGAGTATGCGGACCTCATATGAATGGTTATGTGCTGACAAAGAAAATTTTGCGAGCCGGGTATTACTGGATAACTATGGAAAAGGACTGTTTCAGCTTTGTTCGAAAATGCCATCAATGTCAGGTGCACGATGACTTGATTCATGCACCTCCAACAGAACTCCATCCGATGTCAGCACCTTGGCCGTTTGTTGCTTGGGGCATGGATGTCATTGGGCCGATCGAGCCGAAAGCTTCGAATGGGCATAGATTCATATTGGTGGCAATTGACCATTTCACGAAATGGGTTGAAGCCATTACTCTCAAATCAGTCACCAAGAAAGCGGTGGTAGACTTTGTGCACTCCAATCTCATTTGCCGTTTTGGCATTCCTGCAACTATCATTACCGACAATGCTGCAAACCTAAACAGTCGTCTGATGGGAGAAGTATGTGAACAATTCAAAATAACGCATAGAAACTCCACGCCTTATCGTCCAAAAGCCAATGGTGCTGTCGAAGCAGCAAATAAGAACATCAAGAAGATTTTGAGAAAGATGATTCAAAGCTCCCGGCAATGGCATGAAAAGCTACCCTTCGCATTACTCGGGTATCGTACCACAGTACGTACATCAATTGGAGCGACACCGTACTTGTTAGTTTATGGTACTGAAGCAGTCATACCTGCGAAATTCCTTCACTCCGGATAATCGTTGAGGAGGAGATTGAGGACAGTGAATGGGTTAAAACCCGACTAGAGCAATTGTCATTAATTGATGAAAAACGGATGGCTGCAGTTTGTCACGGGCAGTTGTATCAACAAAGAATGGCCCGCGCCTATAACAAGAAAGTGCGTCCCAGGAATTTTGAAGTGGGACAGCTGGTACTCAGACGCATTCTCCCTCATCACCAGGAAGCGAAAGGGAAGTTTGCCCCTAATTGGAAAGGTCCGTACATAATTCGAAAGATATTGCCAAGGGGAGCACTGTACCTGGGAGACATCGAAGGGAATGATCCTGAGGCAGCAGTCAATGCAGATGCAGTAAAAAGGTACTACGTCTAGACCTCCTCTGGCGATGCCTTTTGCATAATTGAGATGACGAAGGCTTTCATTCCCGCTATCCAAACACTGCCAATCCTTCGCAAACCCTTTGAGCCGGTTACCCTTTCTTTGGTCACCCTCTTTCGAACTCATAAGAACCAAAAAAAAAACAACAAAAACAAAAACAAGATGTATTGCCTGAACTATGTCTGACTTGATTCCGAAAGGATACGTAGGCAGCCTCTCTCTGGGGTTCAGTCACACCAAAGCAAAAATCCCAATTTCCCCAAAAGTTGAAACTGGGGCAGATGATATAATGGTTCGGCCATGAATCCGCCGAAATGGTTCCAAAGTTGAAGTTCCGCCCAAAATTCTGTTTACCCCAAAAACCTTGTCCAAGTCCTTCCGATCAATTGGCAAAGGCATGGAAGTGAAGAACGTCATTGTCGGAATCTGACACAATGCAAATTGAGAGAAATAAAATGAGAGAGTCTTATTGGTGAAAACCTTCGGGCACCATAAGGCTATGGTGAGAAGAGAAGCTGAAAATGAGAGAGTCCGCTTAGTGAAAACTCGCAAAGAGCACTATCGGGCGACGGTGAGAAGAGAAATGAGAGAGGTCGATTGGCGAAAACCCGCAAAGGGCGCTGTCGGCCGAAAAGAAGACATCTCATCACTAAAAGAGTCCTGGCAAGGTTCCTTGGTTTTGAAATACTGATCAATGGGTTCACGAGAAGCCGGAAAGTTTGTGTGGGTCGGGCGTCCAGTCCAAGAAGCATGTCATGATCATTTGAAGCCAGTATGCACACCCCAGATAAGTCCTTCTTTTCCCCGAAAGGGATGCTTCTTTTTAAACTCATCTGATTGCCTTTCTGCATACTTCTCTTTGAATCCCTTTCGGTTTAACTCTGATTCCGTAACTAGTACAAAGAAAAGGTGGCAGGACCGGTTTCACAGGGCTCTGCCTGGTCAGAGTCGAAGAAATACCCAGCCTCAGCGAGTGCGTCAGGCCAATCTCGACTGACCATAGTGGTTGATGCTTTCGAAGCAAGAACATTGGAAAAGAAAGGAAGTCAAAGGCAAAGGTCCCGAGGGCAGAATAAAGTGAAAAGGCTAGAGCCCACACGGGCGAGTCATCATGAAGTCCTAAGGCTGAACCCGGTCAGTTTGAAAAGAGATTCACCCTCAAGGCAAACAAGCAGCAAAGTTCTCAACGGAAATGGGGCCGGGATCAAGCAATTGAGATGATCAAGACCACAAAACCAACCACCGTTTCAAACTAACAAATTGTTCTTTGTTGAAAACAGGTTTAATTCAAAGCAACCATGCAAGAAGCAGGTGCAGTCCAAAAGGAAATGAAATGCGCAAGCGCTGAAACAGCTTTGCAGCAGGAAAACGAACAAAAAGGAAGTTTCCCCTCCCCAAGTTCTTTCATGTGTTTTGCTAAATAAAAGAAAAACATAAAAGAGGAAAACAAAAGAAGAGGAAAGAAGAAAGGAAATAAAATTGAAAATCCCAAAAGAAAAACAAATCATGGTAGCGTAGGATCCCATTCCTTAAAATCCCTGCCAAAAAATCGAGGATCTCCCGGAACGGCTTTTTCTTTCCAAATCCCGGCCAAAAAACCGAGGATCTCCCGGCCAAAAAACCGTGGAGCTTTTTCTTTCCAAATCCTGGCCAAAAAACCGAGGATCTCCCGGCCAAAAAACCGTGGAGCTTTTTCTTTCCAAATCATGGCCAAAAAAATCGAGGATCTCCCGGCCAAAAACCGTGGAGCTTTTTTTCCAGAATCCCGGCCAAAAACCGAGGATCTCCCGGCCAAAAAATAGAGGATCTCCCGGCCAAAAAATCGAGGAGATTTTTCTTTCCAAATCCCGGCCAAAAACCGAGGATCTCCCGGCCAAAAAATCGAGGAGCATTTTCTTTCCTACTCCCGGCCAAAAAACCGAGGAGCTTTTTCTTTCCGAATCCCGGCCAAAACACCGAGGATCTACCTACACAATCCTGATTTGATTGCTTAAGATATGTGTCACAACTAACTCACGAAATTTTCCCAGTGAAAACTGGGGCAGAAAATTTCGTTCGTTTGTTTGCTTTTGATATCTTAAGCAGGTTGACCTCAAAACATAGGGTGCGAGATGACCAACGGAACGAGTCTCAATCCAGAATCAAGAAAAGAAGAAAAGAACAAAAAAAGAAATTAACTCAAATGTGAAGCAAGCAAGGGTGCGGATTGCTCAAAATCTGATTGAAGCCACAAGCTCCGCTGATCCTGTTTTGACCCAATGCTGCATGAAGAAGTAAACACCTACAACTTGAGAGCATCAAGATTCAGATCGAAGTC
>NW_017684915.1:0-931 GCF_001879085.1 Nicotiana attenuata | reverse complement strand
CAGTGAAATCACAGCTCCTGGTAGTCCCAGCTACCAAACACTCCCGAACTACACTGACCTGATTCCTTTTTAGCCAAGGATATGTAGGCAACCTCAGAAGCAGGGTGCGGTCAACTCTTTCAAAATGTTTCACACGGAATATGCGAATGGGCAAAAATCGCTCATTTCCGCTCACTTGTCTTTGCACGAAAACTCTTCGTGTTTCCGAGCAAAGAGGGGCAGCTGTGAGCACGTGATTTTTGCCCTAAGCAAATTAATTCCAAAAGTTTCGAATAATTGATTTCTTAATTATTTTACAATTTTTGTGAATTTTTGTTAAATTTTTGTGTTAATTGGTTGCACTTTTATTCATATGAATATACAAAAATATGAATTTGCATTTAGGGATTTAATTTTATAATTTTAGTATTAATTAGGTATTAATTAGCTTTAGAAAAATTTAAAGAAAATTGCAAAAAATAGTTTCTTTGCACTTTTAATTGTTAATTGTTGCATTTATCATTAAATGTAGAGTTTTAAATAATTTTTAGAAGTTAAATAGTTTAATTAGGTTTTTGTTTTGTTTTAGCATTTTATAAAATCAGAAAAAATAAATAAATACAAAAATACAAAAAAATAAAATACAAGAAAACAATTAAAAGAATAAAGAAAGGAATTGGCTGCCAAGAATTGGGCCAAATCACCCAGGCCCAAACAATGAACACCCCTGAACCCGTCCAAACAGGCCCCATACCAGCCCAACCCCTGATACCGTTCAACCTGATCCAAACCCAAACCCCAACCCGGTCCAGCCCCTAAATAAATCAAACGACGCCGTTTGGTGGAGATTCAATCTTAACCGTCTAGGTTTTTTGATCTAACGGTTGAGAACCCCCCATCACTTAGTATTTAAATGTCCGAACCGTACCCACCCCCCTTCAGACCCCCCTAG